>NW_022630369.1:0-21251 GCF_010909765.2 Amblyraja radiata
AGAAGTCAATGTTCATAGCGCTGGGGTGTAAACTAGCCAAGCAAAATGTGAGATGCTGTCCCTCCAAATTGCGGTGGGCCTCACTCTGACCATGGAGAAGGCCCAGGACAGAAAGGTTGGATATGGAATGGGAGGGGGAGTTGAAGTGCTGAGTCACTGGGAGATTTGGTTGGTTATTGTGAGCTGAGCTTAGGTGTTGGGCGAAGTGATCGCCAAACCTGCGCTTGGTCTCACTGATGTAGAGCAGCTGACACCTGGAAAAGTGAATGCAGTAGTTGAGGTTGGAGGAGGTGCAGGTGAACCTCTGCATCACCTAGAAAGACTGCTTGGGTCCTTGGATGGAGTCGAGGGGGGAAATAAAGCGGCAAGTGTAGCATTTCCTGCGGTTGCCAGGGAAAGCACCAGGGGAGGGGGTGGTTTGGGTAGGAAGGGACAAATTGATCGGAGAGTTACAGAGGGAACGGTCTCTGCGGAAAGCAGAAAGGGGAGGAGATGGGAAGATGGTGGGATCCCGTTGGAATCAAGTATCTATTACGGAAGCAGGACAGCATATGATTTCTTCCTCCATGTCCAAGTTGTTCATGGATATGTCGTAACAGTAGTGTTGATATGTAAAGGTCCTTTGAGAGAATAATAGGATGTTTGGCATCTTAAGGCATCGCTAGTCTATTCAGGTGACCACGTATTCTCAGAAGTCATTAGTTCAACACCGGATCTAACTTGTACAAATGACTGCTTCATTTGACACCATATTTACCAGCTTCTAATACTGATAGCTCTTCTTTGAATCTTTGTCTTTGAATGAAAGAGATGTCTGCGCTTTCTGCTTGGAGAAGATCTTCAGGACATAAACACTGTCTGCTTAATGTTGCTTTAAAGACTTGCTTCTCCTTATCAACCTTTTCCTTTAGTTTGCCAGGATCCTTTTCAATGCTACTTATAGCAGTCAGACTCTCCATTATCTTTCAAGTCAATTGCAAGAGTATTGTCCTTACTTTAAGAAGCCAAGCTACCGCAGTCTTCAGAATCCTCTATGATGAGAAATAGGTGATCAGAGAGTTGGTTGGATTCAATGAATCCTTGACAATGACGTTCATTGTGATGTTGTGTTTGATTTCTGGATCATTAGCAAAGATTGCGGAATATAAATTAAGCTTTGGCCATTCTCTGTCTGGCTTACAGAGAAACTCTGGTCCGTTGATCCATCTCATAGCTTAAGAAGCAAGCTGTCTGCTGTTAGTCCTCTGGAGGCTTCATCTGCAGGATTTTCCTTTGTGCCAACATATCTCCATTGTGATACATCAGTAGCATCCCTTACAAAAGAGATCCTGTTTGCTACAAATATTTGGAAGCATTTGGTTTTGGTGTTGACGTACTTAAGCACTGTTGTGCTATCAGTCCAGAAGATGGATTTGTCCAGAAGATGAAGCTGTAATTCCTTTTGCAGTATTATGTCCACTCTGGCAGCTAGGACTGCAGCTGCAAGCTCCATTCTGGGAATTGTCATTTGTTTTAATATCCCTAATGGATTT
Source organism: Amblyraja radiata (assembly GCF_010909765.2). NCBI lineage: Eukaryota > Metazoa > Chordata > Chondrichthyes > Rajiformes > Rajidae > Amblyraja > Amblyraja radiata. The sequence goes on from NW_022630369.1 coordinate 1,533, forward strand.
CCCATTATGAATGCAACACGCATTTATTTGTTATCATCTTCCAGTCTTAGATACGAAACAGTACCGGAGCTACTGAAAAATGTTAACTTATAATTAAACAAACAGGTTCACAGTGGCAAGTGGAAACCACAAACAAGTGAGCAACATGGACACTTAGCTCTCCTTATCCCACTTCTCTGAACACAGAATTACATGGTATTATATACTGTTCAAGAAGGAACTGCAGATGCTGGTAGATCGAAGGTACACAAAAATGCTGGAGAAACTCAGCGGGTGCAGCAGCATCTATGGAGCGAAGGAAATAGGCGACGTATCGGGCCGAAACCCTTCTTCAGACTGATGGGGGGTGGGGGGGAGAAGGAAGGAAAAAGGGAGGAGGAGGAGCCCGAGGGCGGGGGGATGGGAGGAGACAGCTCGAGGGTTAAGGAAGAGGAGGAGACAGCAAGGGCTAGCAAAACTGGGAGAATTCAACGTTCAAACGGTATTATATACTGTTCTTTTGTGACCTAAGCACATTCCAAAGGCATTAGTCATGGTCAGAGGTACAGGGAACACACATTACTAGAGGGGGTGCAGCAGCATCTATGGAGCGAAGGAAATAGGCAACGTTTCGGGCCGAAACCCTTCTTCAGACTGAAAAAGGGTTTCGGCCCGAAACGTTGCCTATTTCTTTCGCTCCATAGATGCTGCTGCACCCGCTGAGTTTCTCCAGCTTTTTTGTGTACCTTCGATTTTCCAGCATCTGCAGTTCCTTCTTAAACACACATTACTACAGGATGCAGTGTTCAAGAAGGAACTGCAGATGCTGGAAGATCGAAGGTACACAAAATTGCCGGAGAAACTCAGCGGGTGCAGCAGCATCTATGGAGCGAAGGAAATAGGCAACGTTTCGGGCCGAAACCCTTCTTCAGACTGATGGGGGGTGGGGGGGAGAAGGAAGAAAAAGGGATGGAGGAGGAGGAGCCCGAGGGCGGGCGGATGGGAGGGTGGGAGGAGACAGCTAGAGGGTTAAGGAAGGGGAGGAGACAGCAAGGGCTAGCAAAATTGGGAGAATTCAATGTTAATGCCATCCGGACGCAAGGTCCCCAGACGGAATATGAGGTGCTGTTCCTCCAATTTCCGCTGTTGCTCACTCTGGCAATGGAGGAGACCCAGGACAGAGAGGTCGGATTGGGAATGGGAGGGGAAGATGAAGTGCTGAGCCACCGGGAGTTCAGATAGGTTATTGCGGACTGAGCGGAGGTGTTCGGCGAAACGATCGCCCAACCTCCGCATAGTCTCACCGATGTAAATCAGCTGACATCTAGAACAGCAGATGCAGTAGATGAGGTTGGAGGAGATACAGGTGAACCTTTGTCGCACCTGGAACGACTGCTTGGGTCCTTGAATGGAGTCGAGGGGGGAGGTGAAGGGACAGGTGTTGCATTTCTTGCGGTTGCAACGGAAAGTGCCCGGGGGGGGGGTGGTGCGGGAGGGAAGGGAAGAATTGACGAGGGAGTTGCGGAGGGAGCGGCCTTTGCGGAAGGCAGACATGGGGGGAGATGGGAAGATGTGGCGAGTGGTGGGGTCACGTTGGAGGTGGCGGAAATTGCGGAGAATTATGTGTTGTATTTGCCGGCTGGTGGGGTGAAAGGTGAGGACCAGAGGAACTCTGCCCTTGTTGCGAGTGCGGGGATGGGGAGAGAGAACAGTGTTACGGGGTATGGATGAGACCCTGGTGTGAGCTTCATCTATGGTGGCGGAGGGGAATCCCCGTTCCCTGAAGAACGAGGACATTTCCGATGCCCTAATATGGAATGTCTCATCCTGGGAACAGATGCGGCGTAGGCGGAGGAATTGGGAGTAGGGGATGGAGTCTTTACAGGGGGAAGGGTGGGAAGACGTGTAGTCCAGATAGCCATGTGAGTCAGTGGGTTTGTAATGTATGTCGGTCAGGAGTCTGTCCCCTGCGATGGAGGTGGTGAGGTCAAGGAATGGTAGGGAAGTGTCGGAAATGGTCCAGGTGTATTGGAGTGCCGGATGGAAGTTGGTGGTGAAGTGGATGAAGTCAGTCAGTTGTGTGTAGGTGCAGGAGGTGGCCCCAAAGCAGTCGTCAATGTAACGGAGATAGAGGTCGGGGATGGGGGCCTGGTACGTATTGAACAAGGATTGTTCAACGTACCCGACAAAGAGGCAGGCGTAGCTGGGGCCCATGCGTGTGCCCATAGCTACGCCTTGTGTTTGGAGGAAATGGGAGGAGTCAAATGTAAAGTTGTTGAGGGTGAGGACCAACTCCGCTAAGCGGAGGAGAGTGTCAGTGGCTGGGTATAGGATTCTCCTCTGGTCGAGGAAGAACCGGAGGGCTCCGAGGCCATCCTGGTGGGGGATGGAGGTGTAGAGTGACCGGACATCCATGGTGAAGATGAGGGGGTGAGGGCCCAGAGAGTGGAATGTGTGGAGGCGGCGGAGAGTATCTAAGGTGTCTAGAACATAGGTGGGAAGGGATTTGACCAAGGGGGATAGGATGGAGTCAAGGTATGTGGAGATGAGTTCGGTGGGGCATGAACACGCAGAGGCAATGGGTCTGCCGGGAGAGCCGGGTTTGTGGATTTTGGGGAGAAGGTAAAAACGGGCCGTGCGGGGCTGGGGAACGATGAGGTTGGAAGCTTGGTCGGGCAGGGCGTGGGAATTGATGAAGTCGGTGATGGTGCTAGAAATGGTGGCCTGGTGCTCGTCAGTGGTGTCATGGTCCAAGGGTAAATAGGAGGAGGTGTCCGAGAGTTGGCGCGTGGCCTCAGCTTTGTAGAGATCGACACGCCAGACGACCACGGGGGGGCGAGGACTCCTTCCCATGGAAGTGCGCTGTGAGGCGGAGACGACGGTAGAAGCGCCCCAAGTCATGGTGGGCACGGAACTCATTGAGATGGGGATGGAGGGGGACAAAGGTAAGACCTCTGCTGAGGACAGACCGTTGGGTGGTGGAGAGGGGGAGGTCGGGGGGGATGGTGAACACCCGGCAGGGGTGGGAGTTGAGGCCAGAGGAAGGCAGGTGGGTGGACTGGGGACGGGGCGATGTGTGGGGGGGGGGGGTTGTGGGTGTTGGAGGAGTGGTGGGTGGTCAGGGGGTGGGGGGGAGAGAGGGCTGTAATGTGGGTGGGGAAGAGCGGGGGTGACATGGTTGGGGGGGGGATGGGGGAGGGTCAGTGGAGCAGCCACTGAGGTTAGCAAGGCTGGGCAGACGGGCACTAGGACCCAGTGGAGTTAAGCCCAGGAGAGTGGGACTGAGCAGCGTGGAGGCTCCAGGCCCAGTGCAGAGTCCAGGCTCCGGGTAAGGCGACGGCTGTGGGTTGCTGGAGGGGGGTGGAGTGGCGCGGGTCACCGGACCCGATGGCCGGAGTCCAGTGGCACGGGTCACCGGACCCCGATGGTCGGAGTCCAGTGGTGGTTGAGTCGGGGTCCGCGGGCGATGCGTGGGTGGTCCCGGTGGGCGGAAGGTCAGCGTGTTGGCGGCGAGATGAATCGGGTGCGTTGCAGCAGCCATGTTGGGGGAGCCCCGGTCCGGCGGCGATGCCGGGTAGGTCGGGTCCAGCGGCGATGTCGGAGGAATCCGCACCCAGCATATACTTATTTTATCACGTAGGGAAAATTCAAAAACTCATTGAAACAAATTATCTTCCCAGGATCGGTCCATCTGGGCTAAACCCAGAATAAAAGGAGGGTCAATAGCCCCATTACTACAGGATGCATCTGAGTTTGTCTCTTGTCAATCACCAGTCGCATCAAAGGCATCTTGTCATGTGGTACAAGGCAGTTACATATGAATGGCATCGGACATTGGTACAAGGCAGTTACATATCAAAGGCTTTGGACATTGTCTCAATACCTCCCACTGGGATTAATCTGGGCTTCCTCTCTCATCAATCGATAAACACATTTTAAAGTCATCGTTATTATCTCAATATACGTTAACCGGAGGCAAGCCTGGGCTACTTTAATACAGACTCATTTGAGCACATAAGTCATTGTCTGAATACACAGCAACCTGGGAGAAGTCTGGGCTTGTCTTTCTGTATCAATCTACTGAAGAAAAGCCTGTTTTGAGACTAAATATAAGTTGTAACCGAGCCCAGGAATCTATTTAATACATTTTTTATATTTTTAACATCATTCAGCCTTATCATTCCCTCCTTTTTTAATCAATTTTGATAACAATTACAGTCCTTGCTGAGTACTAGAAAGACCATAAGCATCGCAACAGACAAATTAATAGTACAATTAGTGATACAATCAATCCATAGTGGACAATAAGTCTTTCCAAACATATTAAATGGCCACCAACCTCCACCGCAGCTATAATCATGGAATTCAGCTCCTACCTTCGTTATTTTAGTCACTTCCATTCTGATATGGGCAGCCAAGTTGGTAATGTTGGAGGAAGCATCGGGAATAAAAGTACAACATTCTCTACCTATTATTGCGCATGTCCCTCCTTTTTCTGCTAGGAGAATATCTAAGGCCATTCTGTTTTGTAATACTACAGTTCTCATAGCTACTATCTCAGCTGTTGCCCCTTATATCTCCTACTGGGTTGCATTCAAGAAGGCAGCAGTGGCATTAGCAAGCGTCCCTATAGCTGAGGCCATTTTAATTAGTTCCTGTGCACTATCATTCTACCATAGGACGGGAAGAGGATCATAAAATATTGCTCAGGCTTCGTTAGGCTTCGCTTGGAACTCCCCGTGTGCTGGTGTAACTGGTTCATGCTTCTCATGTGTGGCACTACATATGCAGCACAACAACACGCTGTACAGTGATGGGGTCCTTTAGTCGTTGCCCCATCTTCCGGCGACATGCCTGGTAACCATGGGTCGGCCCAGGATTCACACACAAAATATACCATAAACCTGTCAGGGTGGGCCGGCAATGGTGGCTGACTGGGTTGTCACACACGTACTGTTTCCCAAAAATACACCAGTGCCTTGGTTGTGGCAAAATCAGATAGTATTAACTGACCTGTGCGTATCTCTTACTATCTGCAGTCGGGGTATATCTGCTGCACTTGTCATGTTTAATTCCAATCTTGTTTAAAGGGAGGGGTGTACCATCCTTTAAATATGGGTTAGTCCTCAAGTTTGCCATTCTGAAGGCACCCATTAGTTGCTGCCCTATTTCAAAAACAGTTCCTCCTCCATCATTACATGGGATGTGCGTACACACCCAGCATATACTTATTTTATCACGAAGGGAAAATTCAAAAACTCATAGAAACAAATTATCTTCCCAGGTCCGGTCCATCTGGGCTAAACCCAGAATAAAAGGAGGGCCAATAGCCCCATTATTCTTTCTTGTTTCCCCGAACAGTTCGCAGTCAGTCAGCCATCGAATACTTTAAGTCTAGACTTAAAACCTATTTCTACACACAAGCGTTTCTTGAGGTTCTCTGAGGGAGCGCTGTATGTATGTATTTATGTATGTATTGTCAAATCTATGTACCATTGTATGTAGCACGTTAGTACCAGCACTGATGTAAAGCACTTTGGTCAACGAGAGTTGTTTTTAAATGTGCTATAGAAATAATATTGACTTGACTGTGCTCACTAGTAATGGCTTCTGTGCTTCTCGTACCTGGGAATGCAGATATGGCAAGACATGGGTTAATTGCTGTGCATACATAATTAGTTAATCAGCCGAGGGCCTGTAGGTGCAACCCCACACTAAAGTCACATTCCAGTGGGTAGATAGCTACAGCAGCTTGTCCTGTATTCAATTCAAAAGTTAATCCTGTTTTTCTAGCTGGGGTTGTTCTGAATCACAGAATGACTGGGAACCTTAACCCATTCCTGTCCATTCTTGGTCAAGACTTTACTTAAACTCTTTAGTGCCCAATTAATTCCCTCCACTAAAGCTCTGCGGGTTGTTTGGAAATGGGAAATCAGTCTTTAGAAGCCTCCTTCATCCCCTTCCCTGTGAACTTGTTCTTTGATCTGAGTACATCTGAAGAGGGCCCCCACCTAAACATTAATTTCTTCAATTCTCCAAATATGTTTCGCCTCCCCAATCTACTTTATCACTCGCCTTTTACCCCTCATTGTCAGTTCCCTCAACCCCCCCTTTTGTAAGCCATGGTCTGAGGTGATCAAGTAACACAATATTGCATGTACATTCATTTGCCCCTTACACAGCACATGCTTCAACACTTGTTTTTCTGTAGACAGTAACCTGTCTGTCCATTTGCATTTTAAAAGACAAACTCTGTTATTACAACAAAACAAGCTTTCCCAAAAGAACTCAAACTCAAAATCAGTAATCCATTACTTTGCCAACATCCTTGATCCCTTTAAAAAATAGATCATTATTAGGGAAAAAAAGCAGCCAAGATTGCAATTTTGGTTAACCCCTTCCAACCAGCAGATTCTTACTTAAATATACTGGGGATTGTCTGCTAAGTTAAATACATTAATTAAATAGTAAATAGTAAATACTTGTTCAGTTTAAGATACCAGAAGAACTAATCACAATACATGTTTGCTGGTTTTCTCTTTGAATATATTACCCGGTTTTGAACTGTTCTTTCTTTTTAACAATACTTGTTTAAGGGAACGGAGCTTAATGCAACTTTACATCTACGGAAGGTTTCAGGGGTCACAGTTTAAGGATAAAGGGGAAATCTTTTAGAACTGAGATGAGAAAAATATTTTTTACACAGAGAATGGTGAATCTCTGGAATTCTCTGCCACAGTTGAGGCCAGTTCATTTGGCTATAATTAAGAGGGAGTTAGATGTGGCCCTTGTGGCTAAAGGGATCAGGGGGTATGGAGAGAAAGCAGGTACAGGATACTGAGTTGGATGATCAGCCATGATCATATTGAATGGCGGTGCAGGCTCGAAGGGCCGAATGGCCTATTCCTGCACCTATTTTCTATGTTTCTATGTTTCATGAATTTTTCTCCCACCATATGGTGGGTTTTTTCTCACAGTATTTTTTTTTTAATACTGTTTTTTCACATTTTCTATGTTATTTAGCACATTTTTTTATTTTTTCTTTAAGGGCACATGTTCAAGGGATATACCAACAGATTTTAGCAGCTGTGAGCACCTATCCAACACCCAGAAGCTTGAGGTGTTGTGTTGCACCATCTGAAATAAAGGTACCAATGTAATTTCTAATGCAAGACGACGCGCAAAACAAAATTGGAGGATTACACTTTGTAGCTGGAACATAAGGGGCGCTAATGAGCCAATTAAAAGGGGTAGGAATCTTGCCCAATTAAAATTACTCAATGCCGATATAATATTTCTACAGGAAACACATCTGAAAGTTCAAGCTCAGACCAGGCTGAAGGCAAATTGGATCGGTCAAACATATCATTCCTTCTATCTCTCGTAATTCGTAAAGGCTTACAATTTAAACATAAGAAGACCATCGCAGCCAAAGAAGGGAGGTATGTCATAATTACTGGAGAGATACATTCTACTCCACTCACCATGGTAAATATTTATGCTCCTAATTTTGATAATCCACAATTTAAAAAAAAAATCCTGAATATAATTTCTGAGTACAATTATCAAAACGTGATAATTGGGGGAAATTTCAATTGCGTTCTGGATCAATATCTGGATAAATCTGCCCAACAAAAGAGACTTAATATAAAATCAAAATCCAGTGAACTTTTAAATACATACATAAAAAACACAAATATAACAGATGTATGGAGGATTGCAAACCCGGCCGGAAGGGAATACTCCTTTTATTCATCAGTACATAAAACCTATACACGTATCGACTACTTCCTAGTGGACACAAAATTAATTCCCTTTACAACTAACCCTAAATATCACAATAGCGTCATCTCTGATCATTCTCCATTAACCTTCTTCATAAAACTAGAAGGAATGTTCAATAAAAAATCGTTTTGGAGGTTTAATCCCCAAATTCTAAACAACCCGATTCCCGAATTACAAATTTTATATGGGATTATAAATCACATAGAATTCATAGACGATATCTATGTAAACCCAAAGAAATCGGTGGATTGGCGCTCCCCAATTTCTTGTACTATAATTGGGCAGCGAATATTAAAAATGTAGTTGACTGGCTGGATAATTCATGTCAACAGGTAGATTGGTTAGTAATGGAGAGAGAGGATTGCTTGCCTTTTAATATAGGCATGATCCTTCTCTCCCCAATAAAGTTGAAGAACACAATATACAAGAAAAACCCGATTATTCAGAGCACATTACGAATTTGGAGACAAGTAAGATTTACTCTTAAACTAAGAAATCTATCTCCTCTTTCTCCAATAGCTAATAACCCGTCGTTCAAACCATCTATTATAGTTAAAACGTTTATTCATTGGGAAAGACTAGGAATTAAAAAGGTTGGAGATTTGTACGAAATGGGAAAACTTTTATCATTCCAGAAATTACAGTTGAAATACAGTCTGAAAGGTAATCAATATTTTAGATATCTTCAAATTCGAGATTATTTGAAAACATATACCCACGAATACCAAATTCTGTTGCCAGATATATTAGATGAAGGTATGAATAGAAACACAGTCAAATAATGTAATATCATACGTACAATATCCTTCCAAATATAGAAATTCCATCGTCAGATGTAATTAGAAGAGTTGGGAACTGGAATTAAGCCTAAAAATCCCCAAAGACAGATGGGAAAAATATCTCCTATATATACACAATTGTTTGATTAATGTAAGACATACTCTAATTCAATTTAAAATACTACACAGACTATATTACTCAAAAACTAAACTGAACAATTTTTTTCCAAATGTATCTCCTATCTGCGACAAATGTCTAACTCAAGAAGCAATTATAACACACTCCTTTGCCTCTTGCATAAAACTTCATAAATTTTGGAAAGGAATCTTTGAAATCTTCTCAAAATTATTAAAAACAAAACTGGACCCCCATACAGAATTGATTATTTTTGGAATAACAGGAGTCTGCTCTGAGCTATCAATATTTCAAAGACATTTCCTCAATTATGGCCTGATAATGGCAAAATAACGCATACTTAAATTTTGGAAAAATGCTTCAACCCCAACTCTTAAAATGTGGATTACAAGCATGTCTGAGACGCTACATCTTGAAGATATGAGACTCGTCTTAGCAGGAAAATCAGAGCAATTTTTAAAGATATGATTCATTACAAGTATAGTATGGTGCAACACAATTTTGGAATTAAACCGATTCACGGACAGGGTGATGGGTGCGGTGAGAAATGAAGCAGGTATATCAACACATTATGGTCCCTTTTTTTTCTTTATTATAATTTTTCGTTTTTGTCTTCTTATTCTTTTTTAGGTTTTTACTTATTCACTCGTGACTACACTATTTGGTAGTTAAGGGGTTTACACATTCACTATTTCTTTCACTTTCTCTCCTTTTTGCTCTTTCTCTCTATTTCTATTTCTTCTTTGTCAAATTTAAAATGGAAGATGCACAATAAATGTATTTTTGTCATATGCCGTGGTTTATACTATTGTACACTGCTTCTAATAAAAAATATTAATAAACAAATCCAAAAAAAAATCATTCCCAATTGTTTCAATCTATTTCCCCAAATCAACAATTTATTTTTCTCTGTGATATCAACATTTCCAATCGCATCTAACATTTTAATCGGGATGCCAAAACATCCAAGTCTCTTTTTGAACTCGGATCAAAAGATTTATAACAAATAACACATTTGCTCATTCTTACTTAAGTCGCGATCCAAAACACACATTCCACATAACTTCAAAGTGTAAGCCATATTCCACACATACAAAATAATTCTCTTTTTTTTTAAATAAACACAGGTATCAAAGACTTCAACATGATTAGTTTGTATGGTAGCAACAAGAATTAAAAATAACTTATTTACAGCAGACGATAGCTGAGCAGAGATCTCCCCCCCCCCATGCATTGCAGTTTCTTAAAGGGACACATACACATCTGCTCATAGCTTCAAAATGTAAGCTGCATTCCACACATTCCACATACAAAAAACATTTTTTTACAAGCAGTACATAATATTTCACCTTTAGAGACGTCTCTTTGTAAAGTACCTTCGCTTTTTCTGACAAGACTGTTCTGTTTACCAGAATCCTAGTTACAAATAATTTACAAGCTGCCTGTGTCTGTGTTTTACAAGCTGCCTGGGTCTGTATTTTATTAGCTCAGGCATTCCCCAGGGAGACTGATGCTCTGTCGGGCCACATATACAGTCATTGCATTGGGAGGACTGAGGTTTTCACTGTTGGTATAAAGCCTTTTATTTGAAGCGAGAGAGTTAAGTTTGAAAAATGCGTACGCTGAGTTTTGGCAGCATTTTTTCTACCATAAATCTGTTAGTAATGAACGGGCAACATGGTGGGATGGTCCAATTCCCTGTCAGTCTGGATCCTGTACGTTGTGATTGGACATTGATCCAGATCGTGATTAGTCAGACTCAAAGTCTGGCCACACCCACTGAGATGGCGACCAATCAGACTCCCCATCATTCAAAGTCTGGCCACACCCACTGAGGTGGTGACCAATCAGACTCCGTCATTCAAATTCTGGCCACACCCACTGAGGTGATTAATTACCACAGACAAAGACCGACATACTGTCTCGGATCAGCACAAGCAAGGTCGCGGTACTGCTGCTCTGTGCCAAAAGTTATTCAAACCTCGAAGGCAAGTTTGTTTTAAACAGTATGGGCTGTTAGCTTGTGATTTAACATTTTTAAGCAGCCTCAATTCTCATGCTGATAACTTAATATTAGCTGATAACTTAATATTTCAAAGTCCTTGAATTCAAATTATACGTGTTGTATGGACGTTCCCTCGTCACTTTTATCCAAATTATTCCCCACAGCCGCGAGTTTCTCTCTGCCCGGCAAGTTTGTGAATGACAAACTTTTTTCATTTGCAAAGCCAATCGCCGACTACTTCAAGTAGCAAAATTGACGACAAACCATTTCTAGTTCGCTCTATCCAATTTTTACAATAGTCCCACGTGTCTCAACCTGGCCGACCTCTTACCCAGTCCCAAATGTCTCAACGCGGCTAACTTCTTAACCAGTCCCAAATTTCTCAATGCTGCTGACCTCAATTGAATCGCCCCGCGTGTTTCAACCTGGCTGACTCTCCAATTTGTGGTCCTGCGTAACTCAACCCAGCAAACTCTCTAATCGAGCCCCGCGTATCACAACCCGGAAGATTTAATAAAAATTTAAAATGCACACAATTGATCTTACTGTTGTCTGTATCTAAGAACCTCGGTGGGGAACGAGATCAACTTCTGACGAAGGACCACAGATGTTCACGGGAGTTTCGACAGGTGTCAGTCTCACAAGGGGGCCAATAGACCTCAGTTGTCTCCCTTCCAATCCCGGTAACATCTGCAACCTCTTGCACTTTCAGCTGTTGATGGTATCTCAGCGAGGCCTGCCGAAAAACGCCAATGAAAAAGTTTAACTTATAATTCAACAAACAGGTTCACTTCTTAATAAACAGACAATTCACAATACTGTTTGGTCGACCAATCCATAACTTTATTAATTATCAGCTGATGGAAGTGGCAAGGAAAACCCCAGCTAAGTGAGCAACATGGACACTTACCTCTCTTTACCCCACTTCTCTGATCACAGAATTACATGGTGTTATATACTGTTCTTTTGTGACCTAAGCACATTCCAAAAACATTAGTCATGGTCAGAGATACAGGGAATACACTTTACTACTGGATGCATCTGAGTTTGTCTTGTCAATCATCAGTCGCATCAAAGGCATCTTGTCATGTGATACAAGGCAGTTACATATGAATGGCATCGGACATTGTCTCAATACCCCTCACTGGGATTAATCTGGGCTTCCTCTCATAGATAGATAGATAGATAGATATAATTTAATTGCCACACAACCAAGGTCGGTGGAATTTGGGTTGCCAGCAGCGGTACAGTAATAAAGAACACAACCACAATAAAAATTTTACACGAACATCCACCACAGCATTCATCACTGTGGTGGAAGGCACAGAACTTGGCCAGTCCTCCTCCATTTTCTCCCGTGGTCGGGACCTCCACCCTCCACAGCCGTTGCTGCGGGCGTCCAGATGGTAAGGGACAAAGTCAAAGTCAAGGTGAGTCCAGGATCGGCTCTTCCCAACCAGAGACCGCGGCTTCAGTCTGGTGTAGGCCGCAGGCCGGCAGTCAAAGTTTTAAAGTACCTGCCGTGCCGCAGCCGGAAGCACCGCAGTCTGCAGGGCCGGCGGTCGAAGCTCCCCTCCAGGGGAGATGGAAAGTCCATGCCGCACCCGCGGTAGAAGACGGCCGCGGGCCGGCGGTGGAAGCTTTTTCTTCCCCCGGGTCCTCCACGAGGGATCCCGGGCTGTAGATGCCGCACCAGTTGGAGTTCTGCAGACCGCTGCTTCAGGCTGCCGGCTGCCGCGGGCCAGCGTAACGGAGCGCTCCCCTCCAGCGAGCCCCAGTGAGGTCTCACCCGCTCCGCGCCGAGAGTCCACGCTGCGCCCGCCGCTGAAGCTCCGGGCGCGTCTCCGGGAAAGGCCGCCCGATCCTCGATGTTAGGCCATGGGGGAGGCGACCTGGAAAAAGTCGCCTCTCCATGGAGGAGGCGGCCGAAACGGTTTCCCCCTTACCCCCCCACACCACCCCCCACACAAAACACACAAAGAAACATTAAAAACAGACTTTTAAACATACTAAAAAAATAAAAATAAAAAGTTGGAAAAAAGCGGACACGCTGCCGACAGGCTGCTGCAGTGCAGCTCCCCCTTCCCGATCATCAATTGGTAGATGCATTTCAAAGTCATTGGTCATTATCTCAATATATGTTAACCAGAGGCAAGTCTGGGCTAGTTTAATACAGAGTCATTTGAGCACATGTCATTGCCTGAATGCACAGCAACCTGGGGAAATCTGGGCTTGGCTATCTGTATCAATCTACTGGAGAAAAGCCTGTTTATAGACTAAATATAAGTTGTAACCGAGCCCAGGAATCCATTTAATATATGTTTTATATTTTATCATTCAGCCTTATCATCACCTTCGCTGGCGTCTGAAAAGTGGTGCAGCTGTACATATCTGATTTGACCAAAGTTTGCAGCTTCATGCACCGGTACACTTTAAATTCCGACATCTTGTTGAGATTTGTTAACCATCCTGTCCATCGCTGAGAGCAGGTTTGGGGTATGTTCTCATCCCATCCGAGTCTTTCCTTATGCCCCTGTCCCACTTAGGAAACCTGAACGGAAACCGTGCGGTTCCCGGAGGTTCCCGGAAGTTTTTGTCAGTCTTCCTACCTGCTTCCACTACCTGCAACCTCTGGCAACCACCTGCAACCTCCGGGAACCACACGGAAACCTTGGGTGGGTCACAAAGTCTCCACAGGTTTCCGTTCAGGTTTCCTATGTGGGACAGGGGCATTTACAGAGCTCCTACATAATTAGCTTGGCTGGCAGAGTAAATGGTGCTAGAAATCCAAAACGGTCGTATATAGAGCCAACCACGGACAAGATGTCCAGTTTTGTGTATGGTGGTTCCTGTGACACAATTTTGTGCTTGAACATATCTGTCTCAACGCACCAGTACAATCCCAGTGCCCTTGCCATAGACAGATTGTCTTTGTCCAGGTCCAACTCCCTGGTCTCCTTGGCTCTGTTTTCTTGTGGAATGGTTGCCAATACAGCACGGCTGTTGCGGATCCACTTTGACAGCATGAATCCTCCCATTTGGCAGAGGGAAGTCAGGTCTCTTGTCATTCAAACTACTTCCTTTATCGAAGACATGGATTTTAAACAATCATCTACATTGAATTTTTCTTTACTGTATTTGTCACTGCTGGAAAGTGAGCTTCATTGTCTTCAGCGGTCTTCCTCAATGCAAAATTTGCACAACCTGGTGACCGCTCTGCTCCAAAAGGATGTACCTTCATTATAGACAATAGATAATAGACAATAGGTGCAGGAGTAGACCATTCGGCCCTTTGAGCCAGCACTGCCATTCAACACAAGAGAATACTAGTCTTTTGTCCTGTAATGTCCAGCCTTCTCAAAAAGCTTTCCATGCAAAAGGTAGATGAACTTCCATGATCCAAAAATGCGTATGTTTGCAACAATGTCCCCCTTGTGGCTCTTCACCTGTACCGGTAGTATGGAGAAGATGCAGGTTTCTTCACCGACCCAAATATGCCCACACATCTGATTGAGGAAACACCATTACTCACAATAGGCTTCTCATTCTGTTCTGCATGCTTCGGCTTCTTCTCCTTGTTCTCCTGACATAATGTGACATTTTTTGGATGATCTTGGTTTCACACATCGCAAGTCAAGCGACTCTTGCATTCTCTGCCCAATGTGTCCTATCTTCTTGATCAGTGGACGCCGCTCCAACGTGTGACTCTTCTTCTTGATCTCCTGGCCTCAAGTACATTGATTCTTGTATTGACTGCTTCCAGCTCCGTCTCTACTTCCAGCTATTTTATCACCTGTTCTTGTCTTTCACGCTCATGCTTGGCATTGGTTGCTGCCAGCTCAGTCTCTCTTTTCAATTGCTCTTTTTGTCTTTTCAATTGTTCTTCTTGTGCCTCAAGTTCAAGCTTGACATTGTTTGCTGCCAGCTCAATATCTCTTTTCAATTGCTCCTTTTGTGCCTCAAGCTTGTGCTTTTTTTTCATGGTGGCAACCCGTTCCAAGAGAACAGCCCTATCTGCCTGAGCTTCAATACGAGCAGAGGCCTTTGCAAATGCGCATGATGAAAAACTACATTTGTGGCTTGATTTTGGATTTGAGACATCTGAAACACTGTCTTCTGAGCCAATGTCTTCTGACTCTACAACACACTGTTGTATGGCACTTTCAGCTATGAAGTGCGTAGTTTGCTGTCCAACTTCAGATAACCACCCCTCTACATCTTGTATAAAACCATTAAAAGATTCCATTTTTTTTTAAACCACTGATCTTGCCTCAAGCTTCTTTTCAGGAATTGGTACTTTCACCAATGACTCGTGGTTTTCTCTGACTTCATTACAGAGCTTGATTAATTGAACTAGGTTAGATTGTACTTCAATTCACATTTTCGTCGGATTTGATGCTTTTCAATTAACTTGTTAGCTTATTTACATAACATGTTTCTTGACCTGACACTTTTCCATGAAAAATTCCCAGCCTTTGTTCGTGTGCTTAATGATTCTTCTTTCTTTTCCAGAATCCTGTCCAACATTGCCCTCTTGTGAATGAGCTTTAGACATACTGACTCACTATCCCTTTAAGACACATTGACATAAAGTTGTATGCCTGCTGGCTGGAATTCTAAACAACCGACTGGTATTTCAAAACAACTGATATCTGCTATGATTCTCCAGGTCACTTTTCAATTCTACATTCTAACAGCCGTTTTTCAATACAGCTTATCTTTTAGCAGCCGGTTTCCAATACAAGTCAAGTCAAGTCAAGTCAAGTTTATTTGTCACATACACATACGAGATGTGCAGCGAAATGAAAGTTTGCGGACTTTTGTGCAAAAGACAAATAACCAAACAACCAAACAAATTATAAACACAATCATAACACACATATTCTTTTACATAATAAATAATGGAAGGAAAAACGTTCAGTAGAGTTAGTCCCTGGTGAGATAGGTGTTTACAGTCCGAATGGCCTCTGGGAAGAAACGCCTTCTCAACCTCTCCGTTCTCACAGCATGGCAACGGAAGCGTTGCCTGACCGTAGCAGCTGGAACAGTCCGTTGCAGGGGTGGAAGGAGTCTCCCATGATTTTATTTGCTCTGGAGTTGCACCTCCTGTTGTATAGTTCCTGCAGGGGGGTGAGTGAAGTTCCCATAGTGCGTTCGGCCGAACGCACTACTCTCTGCAGAGCCTTCTTGTCCTTGGCAGAGCAATTCCCAAACCAGATGGTAATATTTCCGGACAAGATGCTTTCCACCGCCGCTGCGTAGAAGCACTGGAGGATCCTCGAAGACACTCTGAATTTCCTCAATTGCCTGAGGTGGTAAAGGCGCTGCCTTGCCTTACTAATGAGTGCTGAGGCGTGTGATGCCCATGTCATATCCTCGGAAATGTGGACTACCAGATATTTAAAACAGTTCACCCTACCCACAGGATCCCCATTTATCCTCATTGGAGTGTACGTCCTCGGATGATGTGCCCTCCTAAAGTCCATGATCAGCTCCTTCGTTTTTTTGATGTTCAAGAGGAGGCTGTTATCCTGGCACCAGAGTGCTAGATCAGCCACCTCCTCCCGGTAGGCCTTCTCATCGTTGTCTGAGATCAGGCCCACCACCACAGTGTCATCAGCAAACTTAATTATTGAGTTGGAGCTGAACCTAGCCACACAGTCATGTGTGTACAGGGAGTACAATAGGGGGCTGAGGACGCAACCCTGGGGCGATCCTGTGCTCAGGGTGAGGGACTTCGATGTATTCCCTCCCATCTTGACTACCTGGGGCCTGGCGGTGAGAAAGTCCAGGACCCAGGCACACAGGGAGGTGTTGAGCCCCAATTCCATTAGCTTCCCGGCCAGTCTGGTGGGGACTATCGTGTTGAAGGCTGAACTGTAGTCTATGAACAGCATCCTCATGTAGCCCCCCTTCTGGCTGTCCAGATGGGTGAGAGCGGTGTGCAAGACCTGGGAGACCGCATCGTCTGTGGATCTGTTCGGACTGTATGCGAACTGCAACGGGTCCATGTTCCGAGGGAGGAAGGCGCAGATGTGTTTCTTCACCAGCCTCTCAAAGCATTTCATGACTACCGAGGTAAGGGCCACCGGACGGTAGTCATTCAGACAGGCTGGGGAGGCATTTTTTGGTACCGGTACAATTATGGATTTTTTGAAGCAGGCAGGGACCACAGACTTGTCCATGGAGAGGTTGAATAATGTAGTGAGCACTGGAGCTAGCTGCGTAGCACAGGACTTGAATACTCGCCCCGAGATGCCATCGGGGCCTGCAGCTTTTCTCGTGTTCACCCGTGTCAGAGCCCTCCTCACGTCGTGCTCGGACAGCGAGAATGTTGCACATTCCTCCCTTCAGCTTCGGTAGCCAGCCCGCTGGCGGTATTGTAGATAGTCGGCAGACCTGGAGTGGTGTTGCCCCTCTCGAAACGAGCGTAAAAGGAGTTCAGGTCATCAGCTAGGGAGGTGCCGGCACTTGCGGATGAGGGAGGGGTGCTCCGGTAGTTGGTTACAATCTGTAACCCCTGCCACAGGCTTCTGGGCTTATCTTATATAGCTACACCAATAATGCTTCATGCAGTGCGTTCAGCTGTACTTTTAGCTTCTCCAATAAAGCTTAATGCTGTACGTACTCACTCGTTACCTGCGCGTTGGTTTCAAAGTTTCCAACCTTCGTGAATCAGCTTAACGCAGGTGGCGACCTTGTCCAATTGATCGGGAAAGATGGCGTCGGGCTCGTGAAATAAAATAATCCTTTGTTCTCGGGTTTTATCAAGCTCCAGTTTCACTCATAGTGATAGTTCTCACTTAAATGTAATGGCAATTTCGAACTTTTCCAATGTCCAACTTTCTGTTGCCATTACTACACAGGTAAGTAGGAGCGATCTTATGCGGACCAAAAAAGGACAGCTCTTCCAGTCGGTACTTGCAGCGTTGGTTCTTTATTGAAGTAGTTGTACAAACAAAGAGATGAACATACCAGGTTCTCCTTATTCTCATACAAGTTGTATCTTTCTGTTCTCTCCATCTGGTGAGAACTGTGTGCTCTCCACCTCCTAATGCCTGTACTGATCTGGTCACTCCCTTTCCACTATGCTATATGTAACACCCTTCTATGCATCAAATGCCCGGCCCCAAGTGTTCAAAATAATACTGCTAAAAATATCTAGACAAAATAATATCATATGCCAACAGTAGCTAGCCTAAACATAAATGGCTCCGACACACTGTCTTCAAGTCCAATTTATTCTGATTCTACAACAATCTCTTGCATGGCACTTTCAGCTATGGAGTATGTAGCTTGCAACAGGGCTGGTCTCTGTAGCGGAGGCCTGGCCACTGTCGCTACCCCCAGGTAGGCTGTCCCCCCCAACAGTACTCAAACAGGAGTACTTATTGCCAGGTGTACATCCACTGGGGTACTCTCTAGTCCCTGCCTCTGCCCCTTGCCCCTCCTAACTGTGACCCACTTGTCTGTCTCTCGTGGTCTTGGAGTGACAGATATTTGGGCATGTACATGGATTAGAAAAGATTTTTGGAATACAGATCAGATGCAGGCAAATGGAACTAACTCAGTTGGGCAAATTGGTAGGCATGGGTGAGTTGGAATGAAGGGCATGTTTCTGTGCAAACCCGTAGTGCTGGAGTAACTCAGCGGGTCAAATAGAATCTGCGGAGGTCAAGGACAGAGGACGTTTCGTTTCAGATCCCTTTTTCAGACTGATTGCAACAGGTGAGATGAGGAGGTGGCGTTAGAAATCAGGGCCGGACGGAACAAAGTCTAGCAGCTGGATAGCTTTATGACTGAGTCATCTGGGAGAAAAAATTCCTATTTTCAGTAGCTTCGCCTGATGAAGATGCGTGAGTGGCTCTAAAAAGAGCCCTTTTTGTGTTCGTAGTCGAGCAATGTTTGACGTTTCCTGGTTACCCATCGACGCCGCCCCCCAGCTCCGGAGGCAGGAGGTCGCCTGAACATTTTCTTGGCTGCCAGTTTCTTCACGTTTCTGGGCAGAAGGTTTGGCAGCAGCCGCTCTTCTCTGGCCCACTTTCCTCGCCCCTTTTGTTCCAATCTTTGGCTTCTCGCTGCCCCAGTGGTTGGGGCACATTGGCCGGTGGCCGCCTCTGGCTGGATTTGTTCGCCGTCTTCCTGCCTCGGGCAACCTTAGATATTTTTGCGTTGGTGGATTTGGTCTTGGGATGCCTGTTGCGGGGCGGGGGCTGCGAGCGGCCGGTGAACCCATGGGGCCGACGGTGGCCTTGCAACAGCCTCTTCCGCTAGGCCGCTCCCTCTGCGTCCCGGCCTGTCCACTCTTGATCCACCGCAAATGTATGGGAGGCGCCGGGATGAGCTTCTTGGCCACCGCGTCTTTGGATGTGGATGAGCTCCAAAGTAATGTGAATGTGAATGTAAAAACAAAGTGT
Organism: Amblyraja radiata; assembly: GCF_010909765.2. Lineage (NCBI taxonomy): Eukaryota > Metazoa > Chordata > Chondrichthyes > Rajiformes > Rajidae > Amblyraja > Amblyraja radiata. The sequence goes on from NW_022630369.1 coordinate 20,634, forward strand.
TCCTGTATAACACAGAAGTACAATACTGTACTGGTGAATGCAGTGGATCTGTTATTGTACAATAGAAATACCGTAAACTAGTTCTATCTTACACAATAAGGACAAATATAGAAGCCAATTGAACTACAAACCTGCACATCTTGTAACTGGGACTTCTTGGTGAAAGTAATTTTGGGGGACAGTGTAGATATCAGAGATAGACAATAGGTGCAGGGTTAGGCCATTCGGCCCTTCGAACCAGCACCGCCGCCATTCAATGTGATCATGGCTGACATCCCCAGTCAGTACCCCGTTCCTGCCTTCTCCTCATATCCCCTGACTCTGCTTTCTTTAAGAGCCATCGTTCTCCGATATAGCTATCAAAGACCAGTGGGTCAGGCTTTCGAAGAGATTCAGCCATGGCTAAGACTGTCAAAAGTTGTAAAAAATAACCGCTGATGTTGATCCGAAGAGTCACTCCCGTACTTCTGACACCATGTACGAAGCTGTATAAACACTAAGTCGTCAAGCTTCGTATATAAGTTCTTTATTAGCAGAAAACATGGAGTGAATATACATAACTGTTGTAGGTTCAAGCTCCTAGACGAATCTGAAGAATAGCCGATCTCTCTCTCTCTT
>NW_022630370.1:0-21217 GCF_010909765.2 Amblyraja radiata
ATCTTAAATTTGAGTAAAGGAAATGTGCTGGGGCAGCAAATATTGTGGTTTACAATACACTGAATAAATAAAGAATCCAAGGTAGACAAAAATGCTGGAGAAACTCAGCGGGTGAGGCTACATCTATGGAACGAAGGAATAGGTGACGTTTCGGGTCGAGACCCTTCTTCAGACTGATGTGGGGGGGGGGGGGGGGGGGGGGGGAAAGGAAAGGAAGAGGCGGAGACAGTAGGCTGTGGGAGAGCTGGGAAGGGGAGGGGAAGAAGGGAGAAAGCAAGGACTACCTGAAATTGGAGAAGTAAATGTTCATACCGCTGGGGTGTAAACCACCCAAGCAAAATATGATGTGCTGCTCCTGCAATTGACGTCTCGACCCGAAACATCACCTATTCCTTCGCTCCATAGATGCTGCCTCACCCACTGAGTTTCTCCAGCATTTTTGTCTACCTTCAATTTTTCCAGCATCTGCAGTTCTTTCTTAAAATAAAGAATCCAGCTCAGATAAGAATGAAATGACGGTTAACTTAAGGACAGGAACTAGTAGGAACAAAGAACTGCAAATCCAACACAAAGTACTGTAGTAACTCAAAGGGTCAGGCAGCATCTCTGGAGAAAATTGATGGAGGATGTTTTGGTCGGAACCCTTCTTCCCGACCCAAAACGAGTCATCCATTTCATAGATACATAGATGCATAGAGAATAGGTGCAGGAGTAGGCCTTTCGAGCCAGCACCCCCTATCAATGTGATCATGGCTGGTCATCCACAATCAGTACCCCGTTTCTGCCTTCTCCCCATATCCCCTGATTCTGCGAGTCCTATCTATCTCTCTTTTAAACCCGATGAGTTACTCCAGCACTTTGTGCCTTTTTGTGTAAACCTACATCTACAGTTCTTTTTTCGTCTAGTTGACAATGCACCTGACAGGCTGACAATACTGGATAAATGTTTAGGAAAGATTACAATCTCTAACGATTTTCGTTGAATTAACACAGCAGATCAGGCAGCGTTTCTGGACTGGTCAAGTAGACTTGACTGCAGTAAGGTGGAGGTTTGATGTAATATTGTGGCTACATCGCTGGAAGTGTTATCCTTTGGTTGCGACCGGGAGCTTAACTGGACAACAAATTACACCAAGGCAGAAGGCAAAGAAAAGCTGTGCTCAATAAACAAGTCTCAGCCAATTCAACATAAAATGAATCAAAGGCCAGTCACCATATTACTGACCCTTTATCCTGAGACCAGGGTCATTAGTTCTGCACTCCTCCACCACTAGAAACCTCTTCACAGTGTCAATACTTTCAATCCCTCAGATCCTCTTTTCTGCTTGAGGAACATCACTGCACACAAAATGTCCGTTGCATTTGACAAAATCACAACAGCGTCAACTATCACAGCTCACAAAGTGTTGCAAAATACTTGGTAGACAAAAGTGCTGGAGAAACTCAGCGGGTGGAGCGAAAGAAATAGACAACGTTTCGGGCCGAAACCCTTCTTCTGACTGATCAAAATATTTCTTGGAGTTTAGTTTAGTTTAGTTTAGTTTAGAGACACAGCGCAGAAAACAGCGTCCACCGGTTCCACGTCTGACCCCAAATCCTTCACTCGTTCTCAATTCTCCGACCATGGGGAATATCCACACAGTATCAATAGTAAGATTAAATGAGAACTTACCAGTTTGAAGTTTGATCTGTATTTTATGAGGAGTAACGTTGAGGGAATACGTGAAGAACCCCGCCACGACGCATGCGTGTCATTCTTCAAAGCAGCGGTGTGAAATCACAGATAACTGTAATGACTAAACATAGTAAGATTAGAGAAGAGATACCAGTTAAGTATATGATCAAGGGTGGGAGCGGAGGGCACGTAATCCCTCATCATAACGCCTCATAAAATACAGATCAAACTTCAAACTGGTAAGTTCTCGTTTAATCTTACTATGTTACTTCGGAGTCACGTGAGTGACTACGTGAAGATTTTAAAGCTCTGTGATTTCATGCCGTGGAAACGAGTCCATGCATCACGTCTGCCTTGATGACTGTAGGAGGAATTGTGTTAACATAATTTGGACATGAATTCGACATTGAAATCATAAAATTTATTAACACAAATTTATAACCCCTTTTTATGGGTTTAAATTCATTTACAGAACTTAAATTTGTTTCTGCAAACGTTCCAGGTTTCATTACTGGTTTATTGTAAAATAATTGGAATGTTTTTTCCCCCAGACCATCCTGCCGCCTTGAGGATTTGGTCCATTGGTACATCCAACTATATCGCTGCCGATGTAGCTGCAGCCCTGGTGGAATGAGATTTAAAAATATTAGTATCCACCCCAGCCTGTGTTAGCACCTGTTTCAGCCATCTTGAGATGGTCTGGACCGTCACTCTTTTGTGTGGTTGCTAGTGGCTGACCAAAAAGTGCCTTCTCATTGCCTCTTAGGATTTTCGTTTTCTCCATGTATAACGACAGATGTCTTATTATACACAGACGGTCATCTGTTTGGGTATGACCTAAATTGTATATTGAGGCCTGCTGATCCCTGTCTGTTCTGCTTACTAACTCATAGATATGAAACGTAATATTTTCTGTTGAGGAAGTCATGTTGTCCAGTCTTAGTTTATGCAGTGACTGAACCCTCTGTGCCGTGACCAATGCCATTAGCATGACTGTTTTTAATGTCAGTCTGTGTAGGGACAGATCTGTTGCTGGAGACCAATTCCTGAGCATCTTCAGGATAATACTTACATCCCATATTTGGGAGTACCTGGTTCTTGGGGGATTAGTATTAAAATTTCCCCTCATAAGTTTTGTTACCAGTGGGTGAGTCCCAACAGAGTAACGCTCTGTCCCCTGCCATAGGTAAGTCGATAGGGCACTTCTGGCGCAGTTGATGGCACTGTAACTGAGCCCCTCATCATAGTGGAGGCCTGCCAGATATTCCAGAACAGACGGGATGTTCATGTCTCTGTAGGTGATGTTATTTTTGTGACAATGCATCGCCCACTTCCTGATATAGACCAGATACTGTTTTTTGGTTGACTGTCTTTGGGCCGCCGAGATCATGTTCACTGTTCGGTCCGTCAGTCCCAGTTGTAGTAGAGGTGTTTTTAAAATTCTACAAATTAATAAGTTCAAATGTTTATGGCATGGGTGGCTATCCCTTGTTACGGGATGTAGCAATAAATCTGGTCTATGTGGGATGGTGATACATGGTTCTAATACCATGTTTAATACCACTGGGAACCATGGTTGAGTAGGCCAATCAGGTACTACCAATACCAGACGCAGAGTCTTGTTGTATTTTCCTTAATACCCGACTGATGAGGCAGGAAGGAGGGAATGCGTAAATAAACAATTTCCCCCCCAATGCAGCGAAAATGCATCTGTCGCCGCTGCCCCAGGGTCTGGTTCCCATGAAACATAATTTGATAACTGGTGGTTAAGTCTGGATGCGAATAGATCGATATCTGGTGTTCCATATTTTGCTGTAATATCAGCAAATACTTTTTTATTCAACATCCATTCGGTGTTTCATTAAATTTGCGTGACCTGGTGTCTGCCACTAAATTTAGTCTTCCTGGTAGGTAAGTGGCTGATATCCAAATATCTCTCTGGATACACCATTGCCAAATTGTATTAGCCAGATTGTCACATGATGTCGATTTGTTTCCACCCATGTGGTTAATGTATGCTACCACGGTGGTATTGTCTATCTGTAGTCTAACATGCTGGTGATATGATCCAGTACAAAATGACTTTAGGCCATGGAATGCACCCAACATTTCCAGGTAGTTTATGCCCAGTGTGAGTAATAATGATGCCTCCTGAGCAGTCCATCTACCTCCACAGCTGGTGATGGTATTGGTGGCTCCCCACCCAAGTGCACTGGCATCAGTTTGTAGTACCATGGAAAGGTTACTGACAATGATTGGATTGGAACAAAGCCAGATGTTATCTATCCACCATTTTATTCCATTTTAGCTTCGGTATATGTTGAACTGGAGGGCTGTACTTGTGTATAAACTCTATTGTATATCCCTGGATACTGCTTAAGATGTAAGTATCGGTTGTTAACATGCTCCATGCATTCAGAAAAGAGTGTAGTCTCCCCCAAACCTCCATGCTCCCTGTATTTTGTAGGGAACCAGACCCACCTACCTCCATAGTTACCAGTGGCAGGTTTGCTTCTTCTTGTAGGTTCTTCGCTGCTGTTGTTGCGCTGGTGTCTGGATTTTTGGTTTGGTTGGCGTTGGAGGTCCCCGCATCTTCCAAGAAGGCCGGCCTGGGCCATGGCCTAAAAAGACTCATGTTTTGAATACCGGGCCTTCGAGCTTTCACCAGTTCTGCTGGTGGGTGCGTAGGGGTGCTGTCTTTGGCTGTAGTGTTTGTTGGAGTCCATTTTATTAGTCCAGTAGGTTCTTTTGTTCCTGCACCCCTTGCACACTTGTCTTTCCTTCTGCGGACCCCTCTTCCAGGTCAGCCCAGAACTGACCCGCAGTGCTCCCCTCTGATGAGGTAGAAGCACTGTGCAGCCCTTCAAGAGGTACTTCTGTGGGTTTATCATAGGGCCCACAGTGACCCGACTCCATCTCCTGGAGTCTGTCACATTGGAGCAAATGCTCCACACACTCTCCATCCGGCTCCAGCGCTCTCGGTCGCTGGCCGCCCGCGGTTGTTCAAAGTCGGACTCCTCTGAGTCCACGACTTTGTTTGTTTTGTGTCTAGCCTTTCAGCCCGGCTGCGTGGATCTGGCCGGTGCGGAAGCGACATCGGGCACAGCTGATCCCACTATCGGTGATCCGAGTGCCGCTGGCTGCTGCTGGCTGCCCGCTGCTCCGCGGTCCTCCCTCACCAGCTTTGTCCTTACTGCCGTGGAGTGGATCTGGCCGGTGCGGAGGCGACATCGGGCACAGCTGATCCCATCTAGCCCACCAGCTTTGTCGCAGCCCGTTGGTTTCTCCACCTGTAATTGGCATGGTAAAAACACAAAAAGACCGCAGCTCTTACCTGCAGGTCCAGGTTAAAATTGTCGCTACGGGGGAACGTCGTTCCACCCCGTCTCCTGCCATTTTCGACTTGTCCAAAAAGTCGACGGCCCCATTTGAATAGTCTCCCGCCCGGCCATGGTGTTCTGGCCGGCGCGGGACCAAAAGTCGGCACAGCTGATCCCTTACGGGGCTTGTGCCTTCAGCTGCTGCTGGCTCCCGCAACTTTGCGTTCCTCCCCAGCCAGCTTCACTCGCAGCACTTGTGGACACTATTTTGTCCAGCTTCCCCCCCTGTGTAAAAACAGCACGGGGACAAACACTACCGCAGAGTAAATCACTTACCTGCAGGTCGCGGTTTCAAACTTACCGCTGCGGGGGACACTCCACCCCGCCTGTCGTTTCGCAAGCGTGAAGCGATATGTCACACATGCGTCATGGCGGGGTTCTTCACGTAGTCACTCACGTGACTTTGAAGTAAAATCCAGTCGTATCTCTCAGAATCTTATATAAATCACCTTTCATTCATCTGAACTGGAGAGAGAGTGGTTTATTCCACTCAATGACCCTTCACCCCCAACTACAACTCTTCCAACACGACCTGTTTGTGTTGCAGATCAACAAAACCCGCTTGCAACCAATTTTCACCCACCACCTTCGGTTGATTTATTGTTAAGAACAACCATAGTACATTGAACATAGTACATTGAAATGATAAAGGAAACAGGAGTTTCAGCCCACCTGTCCATGCCAACCACCAAGTAGGCATTTACACCAATCCTGCAGTAATTCCCATCAACTCTTTCATGATTCTCCCATTTACCTACACACTTGGAGCAGTGGTTAATCTACCTAGCAACCCATAAGTCTTTGCCATATGGGAGGAAGCTGGAGGAAAACCAATGTAATAAAAAGGAACTGCAAATGCTGGTTTACCTGAGTTTCCTCCAAAGATAGTCAAGTCAAGTCAAGTCAAGTCACTTTTATTTCTATAGCACATTTAAAAAACAACCCTCATTAACCAAAGTGTTTTAGAAACATAGAAACATAGAAATTAGGTGCAGGAGTAGGCCATTCGGCCCTTCGAGCCTGCACCGCCATTCAATATGATCATGGCTGATCATCCAACTCAGTATCCCGTACCTGCCTTCTCTCCATACCCTCTGATCCCCTTAGCCACAAGGGCCACATCTAACTCCCTCTTAAATATAGCCAATGAACTGGCCTTGACTACCCTCTGTGGCAGAGAGTTCCAGAGATTCACCACTCTCTGTGTGAAAAAAGTTCTTCTCATCTCGGTTTTAAAGGATTTCCCCCTTATCCTTAAGCTGTGACCCCTTGTCCTGGACTTCCCCAACATCAGGAGCAATCTTCCTGCATCTAGCCTGTCCAACCCCTTAAGAATTTTATAAGTTTTACATTGGTGGAGGTTCTAATGTTATACAACATTGGTTCATAGATTAAGTACATACATAAATACATACATATAGCCCTCCCTCAGAGGACAACAAGAAAGGCTTGAGAGTAAAGATGAGTTTTAAGTCTCGACTTAAAAGAGTCGATGGAGGAGGCAGTTCTGATGGGAAGAGGGATGCTGTTCCACAGTCTAGGAGCTGCAACCGCAAAGGCGCGATCGCCCCTGAGCTTATGCCGAGATGTTCAGTAACCCCAAGTCGGCCAATCTGAGGGACCTGAGGGATAGACACAAATTGCTGGGGTAACTTAGCGGATCAGGCAGCATCTCTGGAGAAAATGGGTAGGTCCCGACCCTTTTTCAGATTGAAAAGGACCTGCCTGAGGTAATTTGTAGTGGCCCCTGATTAGTGCTGGACTTTTCTCACCTCCAGCTCTTCACCTCCCCCCCACCCCCCATATTTTCAGTCTGTAGATGGGTTCTGACCCGAAAGGTCACCTATCCCTTTTCTCCAGAGATGCTGCCTGACCCTGCTGAGTTACTCTAGCACTTTGTGTCTATCTTTGGTATAAACCAGCGACTGCAGTTCTTTGTTTCTACAAACAAACATGACCATTCTGTTAACTGTAAAAGCTCCAATGAATAGTTTTCATGGCCATTTGTGTTATAATGTCATTGGGAGCAGGCACACAGCAAGGGACTAAATCTGCTGTAAACTGGCAACTATTCAATACACTGCAGGCTCGAGGTTACAATGTTGACAGGCCACCTTCATTTAGCACCTGTCAATGCTTTATCTAACTTGGAAGTAGTTGACACTGACATCATTAACATGAAAATGAAGAGAATATATATCAGATTGAGCATCTTCGAGGGCAGCACGGTGGTGCAGCGGTAGAGTTACTGCCGTACAGCGCCAGAGACTCAGGTTTGATCCTGACTACGTTCTCCCCGTGCCATGCGTGGATTTTTTCCGTGTGCTGTGGTTTCCTCCCACTGTTTGTAGGTTAAATGGCTTGGTATAATTGTAAAATGTCCCTAGTGTGTGTAGGATAGTGTTAGTGTGCGGGGATCACTGATTTTACTTCGGAGTCACGTGAGTGACTACGTGAAGAACCCGCTCAGTGCGCAGGCGCGGCATTACGCCAGCAGTGCAAAAAACGCCGCCAGTTCAACAATGGCCCCAAAGGGTATTTCTCCCTCCGTCAAAGAAGAAACGTGAGGGACAAGCTGAACTGGTGAGACTTATCACAAAGGGGGTCATCAAAAAGACCAAAACATGAACCTTTGGAAATTGACTTAACATCACTAAACAAATTTGTTAAGTATATACATTTCAAAATGGAGACATATGTTACTGCCAAACAACTGAATTCCAAAGGACACTTCATGGCAAGCATTTATCTTAAAGATGCTTACTATCTAGTACCCATATACAAGGATCATCGCAGATACCTAAAATTTATCTGGATGGTACAAAGCATTGCTCTATGGGCGAACTTCAGCCCAAGATTATTCACTAAGAAAACAAAAACATATTGTCATGGCATATCTGGAGGATATTCTCATAGTAGGGAAAACGATGGAATTGGCTGTGGCAGCAGTATCAGCTACAAAACAGCTCCTCGAAACTCGGGTTCGTCCTACATCCAGATAAATCTAAGTTGAAGCCATCCACTATCATGGACTACCTGGGCTTCACAATTAACTCAGTCCATATGACTGTTACCTTGCCAAAGGCAAAAATGGTTGAATTAGCACAATCATGCAACAAATTAATGGTCAACGAGCGACCAACTATTCGACAAGTAGCAAGAGTAATTGGGGAAATGGTAGCAGCATTTCCGGCTACACAATTCGGACCTTTGCACTATCAAAATATTTTACAGAGAGCAAAGGTACGGGCAATAAAACGACATACAGGTCACTATGATCGTGTCATGAACTTACCCACTGAAGCAATATCAGAGCTACAGTGGTGGGCAGAAAACGTTTGGCATAGTTTCAGCCCTATCTTTATCACTAACCCTACTTTAGTTATTCAAACAGATGCCAGTGCTCAAGGCTGGGGAGCGACTAACTCCATATCCAGCACAAATGGTAGATGGACTAAACTAGAGTCATCATTACTACTTACACTGGGCATTAACTATCTAGAGATGTTGGGCGCCTTTTATGGTTTAAAAGCATATGTATCTAATATGCAGCACTTGCATGTTCGGTTACAAATTGATAAATACTACGGTGATGGCTTATATTAACCATATGGGTGGCATAAAATCATTATCATGCGACAAATTGGTCAACATGATTTGGCAATGGTATGTCGAAAGACATATTTGGCTATCAGCTACTTACCTACCAGGTAAGCTAAACACCCATGCCATGAGAAAATTAAACGTCAGGGTTGCAAGTTTGAACAGACCTTACCTGGAACTGGGATTGTCCAAACAAACCATCACCACCATGTCGGCATCCCTTCGAACATCCACCAAGAGGCAGTACTTAACCAGCATCAAAAAAGGGAGAAGTACTGCCAGGAAACATGGACAACATACGCAACAGCTACAGCCACCAACATACTGGAGTTCCTGGCCATCTACACCACGATGTAGGGATCAGCTACAGTGCCATCAACACAGCGCAGAGTGCTCTTTCTGCTTATCTCAAACCAGCGGCAGGACAACAGGCGATGGGATCCCATCCACTGGTGGTAAAACTGATGAAGGGCATTTACAATATCAAGCCCTAAGCCCAGGTATACCCATATTTGGGATATCAGTGTGGTCCTGACATATCTCAGGGAATGGCCACCAGCCAGATCCCCCGGCCTCGAGCAAGCTACACTAAAGACGCTTAGGTTGATGGCACTTGTATCCGCTCAGAGGGTCCAGTCACTACACCTATTGCGACTGGACAACATGATCACAGCTCCAGACCAGATCTGTCGTTATCCAGCGACTGGTCAAACAGAGCAGACCAGGAACACCTAATCCAGTCGTGGCTTACCCACCAGAACCACGGTTATGTGCCATGACCTACCTACTATCCTACATAGACACAACCAGAATATTCGAGGGAGATGAAAAGCCTTGTGGGTCAGTCACAAAAACCTTATGGTGGGGTACGAGCCAAACCATTGCGAGATGGCTCAAGCAGGTGCTAGAAACTACTGGGATAAACACTAACATGTACAAATTTTATTCCACCAGGGCAGCATCCATGTCGACGGCTAAAGAATGGACATGCCTATACACCACATCCTGGCTACAGCAGGATGGTGGGAAGGGAAAAGACCGTTCAGAAATTTTATAATAAGCCGTTGGCAAAACCTGGTTTATTTGCAGTAAAGATTTACGAACTGCAAATATTTAATTTAAGCCCAGGGGAGCAACTTAATTCTTTGTTGTTATTGTTTAAAAAATACCATTGTGTTTTTCTACAAATAGACTCATTGGTTGATTACGATAACACTTCCTCCCTCAAGAACTTCGGCAGTGAGTGAAATGAAACTGTTACACGGTTTGAAATCACAGAGCTTTGAAATCTTCACGTAGTCACTCACGTGACTCCGAAGTAAAATAGTAAGATTAAACGAGAACTTACCAGTTTGAAGTTTGATCTGTATTTTATGAGGAGTTACGATGAGGGATTACGTGCCCTCCGCTCCCACCCTCATTATATGGATCAAACTAATAAATTGATGTCTCCTTATCTTTACTATGTTTACTTCAAAATAACTGTGTCTATCTGTGATTCCACACCGCTGCTTGGAAGTATGCCGCGCCTGCGCACTGAGCGGGTTCTTCACGTAATCCCTCATCGTAACTCCTCATAAAATACAGATCAAACTTCAAACTGGTAAGTTCTCGTTTAATCTTACTATTAACGCAGACTCGGTGGGTTAAAGGGCCTGTTTCCGCGCTGTACCTCTAGAGTAAACTAAACATAAATTCTCTGTGGCGGGGGGACAAAAGAGATGGCTGTTTGGTGAATACAAAGACTGAGCTCTTTGACTGAACGTTCATGCCACTTACTCTGAGACCAGACATCATGGTGGATTTTCACTCATGTACAACTCGGCACAGCAGTTGTGGCGACCCTCGCTCCTGGAATAGCCTCTCCGTTTCATACAGTCAGCATTTAGCTGAAGGTCAGGAGTGACCCAGGAACACAGAGAGGGCACTGCCTGGCATGTGGCATTGCTTTCAGAAGGCATGGAGAGGACCTCTCAAGATAAGCTAGATTTGTAAACCCTTATGCCAAATTTGTTCAAAAACGATAACTTACACTGAGTAATTATATTCTGTCTAATACCCAAACACATCATTTACAACAGTCTATTTAAGATCTGTCATTTTAATTGCCCATTTGGGACCAAGGGAAGAGATTCTAATTGCATTTTTCAAAGTATCATTCATTTGAAGTACATTAAACAAAACTGTAAATCTGTTCCCTGTCAATGAGGTTGAAAGACAATTCAATGCACACAAATTTGAAGGAGGGTGATAAATAAAAATGCATTTTGTTTTGAATGCCACAGAAAGCCGTGCAACTGGTCAGCAAACAGTGGCTGACATTTGTTCCTTCCACCTGAATTCCTTTCTCTAGCTTCACAATTGAAGATGATTGCAAGACGTGGTGAAAACTGTCCAGTCTATCATGGGCACTGAAGCTCCCACCATCGAAGGGATCTACAGCATCACCAGAGACCCACATCACCCTAGCCACACTCCCATTTTTTTTTCAGTTTAGTTCATTTCAGTTCAGTTTAGTTTATTGTTACGTGTTTTGTTGTATGCTATCCGGTCAGAAGAAAGACAATACAGAGTCCAGAACCAGGGGACACCATCTTAGAATAAAGGGGAGGCCATTTAAGACTGTGAGAATTTTTTTTTCACCCAGACAGTTGTGAATTTGTGGAATTCCCTGCCACAGAGGGCCGTGGAGGCCAAATCACTGGATGGATTTAAGAGAGAGTTAGATAGAGCTCTAGGGGCAAGTGGAGTCTTAAAAATAGCGGAGTCAGGGGATATGAGGAGAAGGCAGGAACGGGATACTGATTGGGGATGATCAGCCATGATCACATTGAATGGCGGTGCTGGCTCGAAAAGGCCAAATGGCCTACTCCTGCACATATTGTCTATTGTTTATAAGATGGATGGCAGGTGAAAAGGGGAGTGAATTGATGGGGAAGCAAGAGGACCGATGGAATGGTTGGCACCAACACAAAGGTCTGTTTTACATTGTATGCCGTCATGATCTGTTATCAGGAATTATTTGCTGGTGACCACAAGAGGGAAAGCTGCCGTTTGCCTACTCAAGGCACTTGGTGAGCTGTATCGGAGACACTCCAATACTTCCAGCATGTGGACCGGACTTTTGACTTTTCTTTTACTTTTGTAAATGGCGCCAAATATGTCGACGGGTCGAAGGATTTCACTGTGTAGTGCGAACGTGAACAATAAAGAACTAGCGAACCATTGACATCCTAAAAAAGCCCATGAATGTCGCTGGATAAATGCAAGTATTTTAATTCAACGCAACACACATCCAGAAAGCTTTGACACTTGAATGCTCGATGTGCAGCATGATCTACTGGTGTAGATGGCTGCACTTTTATTTCACATTACCATCATGGATAAGAACTGCCTCGTGGTATCACTGAAGATTCCTTGGCAATCTGAGAACTTCTTATTCTTTTCAGATGAACAATTACATATGATGCGTTTTAAAGATGAAAAACGATTCAAGCGGCGCGCGACAGAGCTACTAAATTGTACATTGCAATGCTCCGAGTAAATGTAAACGAGATTCACTTCACGCAACGATGAACGAAAATGTCCTGTGTCGGAGTTTGACAAAGTTGAGGAAGAAAGAGCATTTTTCAGTGCCAGCATTTAATGCCATGTTGCCTCTGAACAAGAAGCTTCATCACACTTTGGTAGATCTACTTTTGCCACACAAATCCGGCAAGAGCAGATCTTGTTCATTAATCTTGCTGTCAAGTCCAAAATTAGTGGGAAGCAGCAGAATTTGCAACTGATGTAGCGCATCAGAGGCAGAAAGGGAGGAAGCACATGCATGCAGTGTAGACGGGCATAAAGGTCGGATGGACAAGATGGGCCGAAGGGCCTGTTTCTTTGCTGTACAAGTCTGAATCCACAGTACAGATGAGCCTTTCTATCTACCTTTACACTGCCTTTGCCCAATACTCCATATCAACCAACAGTGTCCTCCAGCACAACACCAAGCAACCTCTCCAATGATTTGCAACAGTTGATGTTTCATGGTTTGGACCACTTTTTGAGAGCTTGAGAATTTCTAGCCATTGAAATCAAGAATTAATTTTGTGAACAATTTGAAAAGAGAGCCGGCTCAGTGTGTTGGGTGTCCAACGCACTCACATCCGACCACCCTTCATACACACACGCATGTACACACACACATGCAACACCCCTATGCACGAACACAGAGGTGTCATACACCCACACACTCACATGCACAAGGTGCTAACCAGTTTGTTAAGGAGTAATGTGTTTAAGAAGGAACTGCAGATGCTGGAAAATCTAAGGTAGACCAAAGTGCTGGAGAAACTCAGCGGGTGCAGCAGCATCTATGGAGCGAAGGAAATAGGCAATATTTTGGGCCCGAAACCCTCCATTGCCTATTTCCTTCACTCCATAGATGCTGCTGCACCCACTGAGTTTCTCCAGCACTTTTGTCAAGGAGTAATTATAATTTGCTACATCACTAAAATCTCATATTGAGCTCATGAACTTTCAGGATATTTTACATTAGAACTTGTTTGTCTGCACCTGGAAGTCAATATTTTCCACTTGATTTTTTATTTATTTATTTTTTTTTTAATCAAAAATATTTATTCAAATATTAAAATAGTATTGACAATACAATAAAACAAAACACCACCATAATACAAGACGAACAAATATGCTAAGCAACTGCTAAACAATTATATTGCAATCCTTGTCAAGGATACATTCAACCCCCCTTGGTGTCCAGCGGTCCCGGAACTCCCTCAGGGTGCCCGTAGACAGGGCGTATTCCCTTTCCATCCGCACCCGGGCACGGACGTATTTTCCACTTGATTGGGGGAGGAAGGATTGCAGACAGCACAACGTAAGAAGAAGCACTAGATCTGGGCGGCACGGTGGCGCAGCTGTAGAGTTGCTGCCTTCAGCACTAAAGACCCGGGTTCGATCCTGACTAAGGGTGCGGTCTGTATGGAGTTTGTATGTTCTCCCTGTGACCCGCATGGGTTTTCCCCGGGTGCTCCGGTTTCCTCCCAAGCTCCGAAGACGTGCAGGTTTGTAAGCTAACTAGCTTTGGTAAAATTGTAAATTGTCCCTAGTGTGTGTAGGATAGTGCTAGTGTGTGGGCATCGCGGACTCGGTGGGCCGAAGGGCCTGTTTCCACGCTGTACCTCTAAACTAAACAAAATCAATGGCAATTCCCTGCTAAAGGTTGATGCACAGGACTCACAGTTGCAGCCAATTTCACGGAGAAATGACTGTGAACCCTTTCATTAAAAGACAAAACAGGGACCACATTTTATTACATGACGGTGAACAAAAATATTTTGAAGCTCTTCAGGTTTCTATTTAACACAAACTCTGCACAGCTCATCGGATCATCTAATTGTGCCTGACTACGAAACTGTGCAAACTCAGAGCAACGAACAAGCATCCAATGAATCATTTATTTCAGATTTTTTCACATGAAAGGTTAAAGTAATTACTCTGATTTGACTCAAAATTTTTATAAGGTTCCTCACTAGTGAAGCAGAAACTGCTGCCAAACCAGAGAGCTTCTCTGAACTCTACCACCAGGTGGACTTCTTCCTGATGCACGATCCCAGTTAAAGTTCTTTATAGATGGTGCAAATAAAGGAAATTAACCTCGCTAAAATGGTGGATTTGACTGATGCAGTTTCAATCATTGTAGCGATTTCTTGTGGCAATGATTGAGGCTGGCAGATGATGAAACAGCAGGAAGCATGCCAATGTTTGACATGATAGAGAAACTGATGCATACCAGCAGACACGTCAAGCCACAAAGCAATGTACATAGGCAATAATTCCTCACGGCTTGTAACACGCTAGCGTGTCTGAATTTACATTTCTGTTGTCAATTGCATTTGACTTCCCTCCAACGTTCTTGCTTTGCTAACTTGGCAACGGGCTACCTCAAACCACTGTATACTGAATAGGTAGAAACAAAAAACTGCAGATGCTGGTTTACACAAAGGGACACAAAGTGCCAGAATAACTCGACACAATGGTGCAGCTGTAGAGTTGCTGCCTAATGCCGCTGTCCCACTTAGGAAACATGAACGGAAACCTCTGGAGACTTTGCGCCCCACCCAAGGTTTCCGTGCGGTTCCCGGAGGTTCCCGGAGGTTTTTGTCAGTCTCCCTACCTGCTTCCACTACCTGCAACCTCCGGCAACCACCTGCAACCTCCGGGAACCGCACGGAAACCTTGGGTGGGGCGCAAAGTCTCCAGAGGTTTCCGTTCAGGTTTCCTAAGCGGGACAGGGGCATCACAGCGCCAGAAACCCGGGTTCGATCCTGACTACAGGTACTGTCTGTGCGGAGTTTGTACATTCTCCATGTGATCACATGGGGTTTCTCTGGGCGTTCCAGTTTCCTCCCACACTCCAAAGACATACAGATTTGTAGGTTAATTGGCCGGTAAAAACATACGTTGTGCCCAGTGCATAGGACAGTGTTAGTGTACGGGGTGATCATAGGTCGCTGCGGACTGGGTGGGCTGAAGGACCTGTTTCTGCGCTGTATCTCTAAAGCCTAAAGGAAGAGTCTACCGTGTTGTAGATCCAGGACAGCGTGGATGAGTGCTGCATGTGTGTGGTATCCATTTTATGCACGGCATGTGAGATAGAGAGGGAAGATTCAGGGTAGAATCATAGAAACATAGAAACATAGAAACATAGAAATTAGGTGCAGGAGTAGGCCATTCGGCCCTTCGAGCCTGCACCGCCATTCAATATGATCATGGCTGATCATCCAACTCAGTATCCCGTACCTGCCTTCTCTCCATACCCTCTGATCCCCTTAGCCACAAGGGCCACATCTAACTCCCTCTTAAATATAGCCAATAAACTGGCCTCGACTACCCTCTGTGGCAGAGAGTTCCAGAGATTCACCACTCTCTGTGTGAAAAAAGTTCTTCTCATCTCGGTTTTGCATAGCATTGAAACTGTTTTTTTGATCCACCTTATCCATGCCAACCATGATGCCTACCTGCACATACCTTTCTTGCCTGCACACGATGTCCATGTCCCTCTATGCTCCCTTTCCTATCCAAGTACCTGTCCAAATGCAATTAGCAGTGTGTGTGCCTCCACTGCCTCCTCTGTAAACTCCTTCCAAATAACCACCACCTTCCGTGTGGGAAACCTGTTCCTCGTATCTCCTTTTCATCTCTCTCCCCTCTCCTTAAACCTGCGCCCTCGATTTCTACGCTCAAAATCGATCAGATTAATACCGGCAATTTTAGTAACACGGATCAGTGGCTCAGCTGCTTGGCTCTCCTGAGAGCAGAGAAAATTAAGGCATTTTAAATGGAGAAGAGTTTACGCAAAGTAAATGAAGAGAAGAACCAGCAACCAGAAGCATGTGTTGAAGGTAATTGGCAAAAGAAACTCGACACAGCATGTGACGAACAACATTTTAGTGCACTGGGTGGTTAGGAACTGAATGAACCTTTAATACTGTGATGGATAGAGAATCAATAAAAGTCTTATAAAAGGCAAATTGAATAAATACTTGAATGAGAAAACAATTGGAGAGATCTTGGGAAATGGCAAGGTAGTGGATCTAACTGGATTGCTCTTTGAAAGGAACCTCATTGTTCCATGATTCTATCTGGTGAGAATATAAGAAACAGAAGGAACAGGACAGTCAGTCCTCAATGCCTGCTCCAAATGCAATGATGTGGCTGATGTTATACTCCGGGACAACTTTCCTCAACTAACTCCACTTTCCTTAATTCACAATATCTTCTTCTAAAATATCTTCCTCGCCACTGTCATCAGACTAGTGAACGAACCTCTCATAAACTAAAGGAGTAGTCCCAATTCCCCCAATCTACCTCACTCCAACACTTGCACTTTTAAAAAATCTGCGCTTTCTCGATAACTATCAAACTGAAAACTCTGGTATTTTTCCTAATGCCCTACCGATTGTACTTGTGGACACAAAATGCTAGAGTAACTCAGCGGACCACGCAGTATCTCTGGGGAACACGGAACGATGGCGTTTCGGGTCTGATAAATGGTCTCATCACAAAATGTCTCTTATCTAATTGACATTTGGAATCTGGAACCAGGTTTAAGATTGGGGGAGAATTTAATAGGGGTAACTCTTTCACACAACAGTTGATGGGTACATGGAACGAGCTGCTGGAGAACGTAGTTGAGGCGGGTCCTATCACAATGTTTTAATAAACATTTGGACAGGCACTGTATATGGATAGGACAGGTTTAGAGGGATATGGGCCAAACGCAGGCAGGTGGGACTAGTGTAGATGGGACATGTTGGCTGTCATGGGCAAGTTAGTCCGAAGCACATGTTTCCACGCTGTATGACTCTATGACAGCTGTTCTCCAGAGATGCTGCCTGACCTGCTAAGTTACTCCAGCAGTGTGTCCATTTGTGTATTAATCAGCATCTCTAGATCTTTGTTTCTACTATTATACTTGTGTCCAGCTTGATTGTACTCATGTATAGAATGATTTGACTGGATAGCATGCGAACAAAGTTTTTCACTGAACCTCATGATAATGTCAATAACAATGTCTAACAATCTATCGATCTCAGTCTTGAATATATTCAGCGACTGAGTCGCCACAGCCCTCATGGATAGAGAATCTCAAAGGTTCACTACCATCTGGGTGAAGAACTTGCTCCTCATTTTGGTCCTGAATGTCCTGTCCTTTTATTTAGGAATGTAACAGTCAGCTCAAATTGGAACAGTTGGAGAGATTATAATTTAACATGAAAATGAAACATTCAATGCAGAGCCCCCCGTAGTGATGGTAAAATAACACGATCCAACCTGTCAACTCCAAATTTCAGTGCCACGATTTGCAGTTGAATGTCACCAACACAATTAAAGTGAGTTTTTTTTGTTGCAGAGGTTGATCATGCGTCAACGTCAGTGGAATAAATGTACGGATGATTCTCAGAGCCCTGGAGGCACCAACAACATAATTGATGTTTATCAGAAAAAATTGTATAAAGAAGCTTCAGTTATTAAAAAAAAAACTAAGCTTGTCTTGAAAATACCAATGCTGAGAACCATTTAATGATACTATTAACTGCATTCATAGTGCATCAATCTTGCAAATATAAATGATCAGGACATTTCTGAATGTAACACACAATGTTCCTGATGTGAATTTTTTAAAAGAAAGAATTATTATTCTGAAAATTTGAACCAAAATCTGAAAATACTGTGCAAAGAAAAGTCATACAGCATCTGTGAAAAGAGACTCAGGATTGACATTTCAGGCCTGATGAAGATTCTTCCACCTGAAGCATTAACACACATTCTCATTACACTTAATTACAATGCAAAAGACAATAAGTATTATATGATTGCTTGAATTTCTACTTAGGGAGGGATAAGCTCTTTTTCAACATTACTTAAAGCCGTAAGGATGGTTTTGTTTAATTTAATCTAGTTTAGAGATACAGCATGACAACAGGTCCTTCAGCCCATGCTGGCCATCGATCACCTGTTCACACTAGTTCGATGTTATCTCACTTCCTCATTCACTCTCTGCACACAGGGGGTAATTGATAGAAGCCAATAAACCTACAAACCTGCAGATTTTTGGGATGTGACAGGAACCAGGAACACCCAGAGAAACCATCATGGTCAAGGGCAGAACGTGCAAACTCCACACAGACAGCAGCCAAGGTCAAGATAGAAACATAGAAACATAGAAAATAGGTGCAGGAGTAGGCCATTCGGCCCTTCGATCCTGCACCGCCAGTCAATATGATCATGGTTGATCATCCAACTCAGTATCCTGTACCTGCCTTCTCTCCATACCCCCTGATCCCTTTAGCCACAAGGGCTACATCTCTCTTAAATATAGCCAATGAACTGGCCTCAACTACCTTCTGTGGCAGAGAGTTCCAGAGATTCACCACTCTCTGTGTGAAAAATGTTTTTCTCATCTCGGTTCTAAAGGATTTTCCCTTTATCCTTAAACTGTGACCCCTAGTTCTGGACTTCCCCAACATCAGGAACAATCTTCCTGCATCTAGCCGGTCCAACCCCTTGCAAGTTTCTATAAGATCCCCCCTCAATCTTCCAAATTCTAGCGAGTACAAGCCGAGTCTATCCAGTCTTTCTTCATATGAAAGTCCTGCCATCCCAGGAATCAGTCTGGTGAACCTTCTCTGTACTCCCTCTATGGCAAGAATGTCTTTTTTCAGATTTGGAGACTAAATCTGAGAAAGATGAGGCCTAGGTCTTTGATGCACCTCTACCAGCTGTGCCACTGTGGTGTTGGCAACTTAGAGGCCCTATGTCAATGGTACCGTGAATGTGACGAACCTGCAGCTTGTATATTGGCTCCATTTGGCTCCTGAAAATCGACAAATATAGACTTGACTATAGAGATACAATGCAGAAACGGGCCCTTCGGCCCCCGAGTCCCTGCGACCAGTGATCACCCCTTGCACTAACCTACACATACTACGGACAATTTTACAACTTACCATAGCCAATCAACCTACAAACCTGTGCGCCTTTGGCGTGTGGGAGGAAACCGAAGCACCCGGAGAAAACCCACGTGGTCACATGGGGTACATACAAACTCCTTACAGACAACACACATACTCAGGTTCTAACTCGGGTCTCGGGCATTGTAAAGGGCCTGTCCCGCCGTACGAGGTAATTCAAGAGTTCTCCCGAGATTTCCCGATTCGAACTCGGAGAATGTCCGTAGTGGGTTTGTAGGAGTTCGTGGATGTCTTGTAATGGCTCGTACGAGTAACGGTAGGCACTCTGGAAATCCGGTAAACTCGTGACGTTTTTTCAACACTGTGAAAAATGTCCACGAGTAAAAAAATACTGATGAAAAAAATGGTTACTTTTTACTCGTACGAGCCGCTACGAGACATCCACGAACTCCTACGGATCCGCTACGGACATTCTCCGAGTTCGAATCAGGGGAAAACTCGGGAGAACTCTTGAATTACCTCGTACAGTGGGACAGGCCCTTAAGGCAGCAACTCTACTGTTGCGCAAAAGTAAGTCGTCCCTAATCCTGAGGGACTGCCTGAAGAAATTACCTGCAATTAAAACTGAAGAACCGTACTCAAGATTTGGTTCTGCCATGCCTGTTCTCTTTGGGAGTGCCAATCTCGTTCAATGCCTCATGCAGTGTATACATTTTGAGCATGGCTCATCCTGACTGCCTGTTGGGCAATGGCAGGAGGATGCACAATGCTCTCATGCAGCAGGGGCCTGTTCCTGTGCAGTATTTACATCTGTAACTCAAGACTATCCAGGACAAAGCAGTCTCCTGAACCGACACCCATCACCCACCCTAAGATATTCATTCCGTCTTTGCAGATTATGGCAACATAAGTTCATAAGCTCTAGAAGCCATTCGGCCCATCAAGTCAACTCCACCACATTCAGTGCCTTCCACCACAGTGATGAATGCTGTGGTGGATGTTTGTGTAAATTTTTTATTGTGGTTGTGTTCTTTATTACTGTACCGCTGCTGGCAACCCAAATACCACCGACCTTGGTTGTGTGGCAATTAAATTATATCAATCAATCAATCAATCAATCATGGCTGATCTATCTTTCCCTCCCAACCCCATTCTCATGCCATCTTATGGCACAAGAATCCGTCACTCTCCGTCTTAAAAATATTCATTGACGTTGCCTCCACAACCTTCTGTGGCAATGAATTCCTCAGATTCACCACCCTCTGACTAAAGAAATTCCTCCTCATATTTGTTCTAAAGGTACATCCTTTTATTCCGAGGCTACGGCCTCTGGTCCTACTCTCCCACAAATAGAAACATCCTCCCCACATTCACTCGATCCAGGCTACAGTAACAGGTCTGAAATTCACTGCAGTTACTTACGGAGGCTAACTAGGAATACCAGGCTTGCCCTGGCCACTGCAAAATCACTTCCCAAATCTTACTACCAAGCAGGACATGGACAACAGGCAGAAGGTAGAAACAAGGAACTGCAGATGCTGGTTCACACTAAAGGACACAAAGTGCTGGAGTAACTCAACAAGCCAAGCAGCAGGTCTGTCGAAGGGGTCTCAACCTGAAATGGCACCTTATCCATTTTCTCCAGAGATGCTGCCCGACCCGCTGAGTTATTCCAGCATTATGCGTTCTTTTCTGGGCAACAGCCACATGGGAACATCACTGCCTGCAGTTCCCCTTCAACTCGCGCATATGTCACTGTATGTTTGAGGTTAGATGAAAGGCTTAAACTTATTGAAATCCATCAGTGACACTCATTGAAGCTGGAAAGAACAGAGAGCCTGAGGAACAACATGGGAGCCTGGAGCATTTGTTTCGAGGATGTTGGAACACTGAAAAATTAAATGTAGCTGACATTAAACCTGGGGGTCAATAATTACCCATTCATTGACGGGAAGAAGTGAGATATCCTATCAAGAATGAGCTCATTAAAGTGCACCATCTGCTTAATTATATTCTCATTAAGGTTAGCATTAGCAGATGAGGAATGCTACAAATTTAAACATAAAACAAGCAGGAGC
>NW_022630371.1:0-21199 GCF_010909765.2 Amblyraja radiata
TTTGCCGGCAGAGCTTTTTTACTTCAAACTAACCATATTTTAATTTTCATACCACATTAAGGGTACTCACAGTTGTGTAGACATTTGTTCAGTGTTATTCAGAGCTCAGAGAGATATGACATCCATCTTGCAGAGAGTGAGTGAGGCACACCACTTCCTGGTTTTATAGTCCCTCCCCCTCCCTCCAGCAGGGGCAGCAGAGAGAATGGTGATTTATTTAACAACATTAATATCTCTCTGATCTGTCATCGATGGAAAAAATCCTCCGCACCCGTAAGGCGGAGGGGGGCTCTGAGTGAGGTGGCCAAAAATGACGGCCGTAGATGGCGGCGTGCTGTCGGAAATCGCAGCACACTAGGCCAAAAGCGGCCAAGATCAGACTTTTAGTAATATAGATAAAAGGACTGGCGAAGCTAGATGCAGGCAAAATGTTCCCGAATTTGGGCGAGTCCAGAACCAGAGGCCACAGTCTTAGAATAAAAGGGAGGCCATTTAACACTGAGGTGAGCATACACGTTTTCACCCAGAGAGTTGTGAATTTGAGGAATTCCCTGCCACAGAAGGCAGTGAAGGCCAAATCACTTGATGGATTTAAGAGAGAGTTAGACAGAGCTATAGGGCTAGTGGAATCAAGGGATATGGGGAGAAGACAGGCACGGGTTATTGATTGGGGACGATCAGCCATGGTCACAATGAATGGCGGTGCTGGCTCGAAGGTCCGAAGCTCCCGCACCTATTTTCTATGTTTCTATGTTTCTAAATCTCTATGTTTTTTATGGATTTTCTGCAGTGTTGCATCGTCCGCGGTTGTTAGTCAGCTGCAGTATCGCAGCCTGCCTCCACAAACGGAAGTTTCGCTGGGACGATCCAGGAAATCTCCGCGTGGATTGAATCAGTCCCCGTACATCGGTGGGCATCAACTGGAGCAGGCTGGCCGAATTGTGTGACGGAGATGTGATGGGATATTTAGAACGGTCGGTGTGACAGGAACTGCTCCGTCCCGCGAAGGAATAGCGGTGACGTGGATGCTTCTGTTGAACGTGGAGTGACGGGTAAGAAACTCGCAAGGAAACCGTATTTGCAAAGTTCGGGTCCACTGCGACGCCCATGGACAAGCACCCATTTCCTTTCAAATACGACCCCTAATCTTCTCTACTCCCAACATTCATAACAATTCCCCGATATTTCACCAATCGTTTTTACATTGAGAGAAATGTGTAATGGCTAATATTGGCAGCAATCCGCGTGTGCAGGGGGAATTCAGGGGAATTCAGGGGAATTCTGGAAACCCGGTAAAAACAAGTAGTCAAAGCATCAGGTCAACACTCCCACCTTTGGCAGCGAGAAATATAACCAACAAATTTACTGCAGCACATTGTACTCCTCACTAAGATACTCAAATGTTCGCATGTGTCCAAAGGAGATGCTCAATAGAGTGTTCACCCGACACCAGAACTCCATCGTCCGGCGAGTGGGCCTGAAGCATCGGGCTGCTGCAGAGGCCTCAATAGGCCCGACTATGAGTGAACAGGGGTCGGGACTGGACTTTTGCAGCATTCCCCCACAGTGGGAACCATTGTGGAGGGTATTTTTATGTTTGCTGTTAAATTCTTTGATGTTGTGTCTTATCTGTATTTATGCACTGCGATGACAAATCAAAATTTACTACACCAATTGGTGTTTGTGATAATAAATGTCATTGTACCTTTGTACCTTGTACCTTTTAATGTAGTGAAGAACAAGATATACCCAGCACATCATTGCTTTCTGCACAGATTTGGCAAAGTAGTCAGGCGCAGAATTATACAAATGTAGAGGAATTCCTCTCGCATACAGACATATTGACATCTATCTATGTGCTCAGCCACAAACGAATACAATAATCTGACACATGTGCACAACCAGAATAAGGCGGAGAAACACATATTACATCCTACAATATCTTCGGCGATCACTCGTTCGAGTATTAATGTCCTCTGGTGTGTCCTTTCTGGGGTATTGAGATGACCGAAAAGGCCGATTCTATGCCATAGACAACATCCTCCGCCGGTCCTAAAGGGATAATTTAGGGAGTTGGGAGGAGAGTTAAGGAGAAGGACCAAAAAAGTAACAATCTCGGGATTACTGTGCCACGCGAAGTGAGAGTAGAAATTGAGCGAGGTGGAGGATAAATGCGTGGCTGAAGGACGTGTGCAGTGGGCAGGGATTCAAGTTTATGGATCATTGGGACTTATTTTTGGGAAGGTGTGATCTGTACAGAAAGGACGGGTTGCACTTGAACCTGAGGGGGACCAATATCCTGGCGAGGAGATTTGCAAAGGCTACTTGGGAGACTTTAAACTAAAACGGTTGGGGGGAGGGACTCAAATAGAGAAAGCTAGTATGCAGTGTGTGAGGCAGGAGGCAGGAGGCAGAGAAGGGAAGCACTCGGACCCAAAATGTAGGGGAGAAAGAAGAAAAAGATAATAAACAGAGAATAAGAGGCGGTGGGTTTCTTAAATGTGTATATTTTAATGCTAGGAGCATTGTAAGAAAGGTGGATGAGCTTAGAGCCCAGATTGACACCAGGAAGTATGATGTTGTGGCGATCAGCGAAACATGGATGCAGGAGGGCTGGGATTGGAAACTAAATATTCTAGAATTTCGTTGCTTCAGGTGTGATA
Source organism: Amblyraja radiata (assembly GCF_010909765.2). NCBI lineage: Eukaryota > Metazoa > Chordata > Chondrichthyes > Rajiformes > Rajidae > Amblyraja > Amblyraja radiata. The sequence continues at coordinate 2,664 of NW_022630371.1, forward strand.
GAATTGGAGGGGCAAGAGGTGGAGGTGTTGCATTGCTTGTCAGGGAAGATATTACAGCAGTGCTTTGGCATGATAGATTAGAGGGCTCGTCTAGCGAGGCTATTTGGGTGGAACTGAGAAGTGGGAAAGGTGTAGAAACACTTATAGGGGTGTATAATAGGTGTACAGTAGGAGGGGGAGCCATCTTGGGGAACGGCTGCTAACCAGCAGCCGTCCGTTTAATTCGCTTTTTTAAAAAGTTTAGAGTAATTCCTGTGTTTCGTCCGTTGGAGAAATTGATGTTTTAATGTGGGCGGAAGGGGTCAACTCTACTTCTAGGTCCCTACCTGGTCGGTGAGGCAGCTTTTTCTCCGGGCTGCCCGTCGACCCGTCCTCGTGGCCTACCAGTGGGCTTGGAGCGCCGTTTCCTGGCGGGGACCGCCCAGCACCTCGGCTTCGGTGGCGGCACAGCGCTGGAGCGCTACCGCGGAGCGGAGCGGGCGATGCCTGTCCTGGGTCGCCGCGCTGGATCGACGTGCTGGAGCTCCGGTGAGCTGTGACCGTTGAGATCAACACCTCCGGACTGCGGGTCTGCGGAGCGGAGCGGGCGGCGCCGACTTCAACATCGGGAGCCTGGGAGCTCCAAACCGGCGCGGCCTTGTCGGCTTCGGAAGCCGCGGTCTCCAGCTAGGAAGCGGCCGTTCCAGGTGGCCCAGCCGCTGAGAGGACTCTTCCGACGCCGGGGCAAGACCACCCGGTGAGAACGGCCAGGAACATCGGGCCTCCGTAGAGGCAATTGCGGCGGCCTCAATAGGCCTGACTTTGGGTGAACTTGGGGATGGGGACTGGACTTTGTGCCTTCCCCCACAGTGGTATCCATTGTGGGGGGATGATTTTTTTGGTCTGTAAGTAATCCTGTTAGTCTTTGTCCAAGATGGCTGTCGGAAGGGAGAGTGGACGCTGGCGCGCTTTAGCGGCCTCTGCTCTCTCTTCACATTGTGTTTTTGATTTTTTGTTTTTGGACTGAATTCTGTTTTTAATTTGTGTTTCTGTGATGTCTTTATTATTTATTTTATTCTGATTATATGTTTTATTATTGGCAGGATAGATTAGAGGGCTCGTCTAGGGAGGCTATGTGGGTGGAACTGAGAAATGGGAAAGGGGTAGCAACACTTATAGTGTTGTATAATAGACCGCCAAATGGGGAGCGAGAATTGGAAGAGAAAATGTGTAATGAGATAGCAGATATTAGTAGTAAGCACAAGGTAGTGAATGTGGGAGATTTCAATTTTCCACACATAGACTGGGAAACACATTCTGTAAATTGGCTGGATGGTTTGGAGTTTGTAAAATGTGTACAGGATAGGTTTTTGCATCAATACATAGAGGTACCTACCAGAGAAGGGTCAATGCTGGACCCCCTGTTAGGAAATGAGACAGGTCAGGTGGCGGAGGTATGCGTTGGGGAGCACTTCGGGTCCAGTGACTATTCCAAATTACAAAACAGGTACATTTTGAATTCGGGGCTAAACCCCACAAACCTTTGGCCCGCCAACTGAAAAAACGGGAGAAGGAACACAATATCTTAAAGGTTAAATCAGATAGAGGGGAATCATTAACATTACCTAATGATATCAACAAAAGATTTGCTTAATTTTATCAGAATTTGTACACATCCAAAACGTTAACAGACAATAACAAAGTCACAGAATTCTTGGACCATTGTAATCATCCACAACTAGTTGAAGGAACAAGACGAATTGGGAGCACAAATTTCAATTAAGGTAACAATTAAGACACAATAAATTAAATAAAGAATGGATAAACACCAAACAAACGTTTTTACGACATAATCACACCACGTTTACAGAAGATGTATACTTATGCTTTTAAAGAACAAACCTTACCTGAAACATTGGCAGAATCAACGATTACATTAATACTTAAAAAAGATAAAGACACAGAAGAACCCGTACAGAACTATTGCATTGTTAAATACAGATCAAAAAAGATTAGCGAAAACACTAGCTAGAAGGCTAAGTAAGTATATTAGTAAATTAATAAATGCGGATCAAACAGGGTTTATACCAAAGAGACAATCATCTAATAATTTGAGACGTCTGTGTGATATAATGCATTCACATAAAATTGAAGAACAAGAGTTATCAATTATCTCATCAGATGCAGAAAATGCATTCGATCAAGTGGAATGGGACTACATGGTTAAAGTACTGCAAAATTTTCAAATGGGAGAGAACTCAATTTCATGGATAAAATTATTATATAATAAGCATACGGCTACAATATTAATTAATAACATATTATCTACCAAATTCCAATTCTCAAGGGGCAACAGGCAAAGATGCGCATTATCACCGCTGTTATTTGCTCTGGTAATTGAACCTTTAGCCGAAGGAATTAGAACACATCCGATTATCCACGGTTAAAATACAATATATTCAAATAATAAAATATCCTTACACGCAGACGATGTATTACTGTACATCACAAAACCCCAAAGTAGTATATCAAACATATTAAACCTAATCGAGGAGTTTGGATCTTTCTCAAGATACAGAATAAATTGGAATAAAAGCGAAATTATGTCGATAAAACCGAAAGACTCAACACATCTCTTAAAATTCCCTTTTAAAATAGCCACAGACAAATTTAAATATTTGGGAATCGAAATCACAAAATATCAAGATATGCATAACGCTAATTATAGTCCCCTACATAAGAAATTAAATACTTTATTTAAATTCTGGAAAACGCTTCCGATGTCTTTAATAGGCCGAATCAATGCTATAAAATGATCTTTCTACTACAAATGCTATAGCTATTTCAATCAATCGCTATATTTCTACCAAAAATGTTTTTTAAAAAACTGGATTCAGACATTACAAATTTTATATGGGACTATAACTCCCACAGAATACAAAGAACTCACTTGAGCAAATCTAAAGAATTGGATGGTTTAGCTCTTCCTAACTTTATGTACTATTATTGGGCAGTAAATATCAAAAATATGATTCAACTGCTGGACAATTCTGCCCAGCAGGTGAATTGGATTATAATGGAGAGCGAGGACTGCTCCCCTTGTAATATTGGAGCGATCCTCCTCTCACCAATGAACTTGAATAACACAGATTATATTAAAAGTCCAATTATACACAGTACAATTAGAACCTGGAAACAAATAAAACATAACCTAAAATTAAGAAATCTATCTCTGTTATCTCCAATAGCTAATAACCCGTCGTTTAAACCCTCTATTATAGATCAATAATTTACACAATGGGACAGGATAGGAATTAAAACGCTCGGAGACTCGTACGAAAATTGATTTTTTTTATCATTCCAACAATTACAAATAAAATATAATTTGAGAAATAACCATTACTTTAAATATCTTCAAATACCTGACTACCTGAACAAATATATACAATATTATTATAATATGCCACCATGTTTACTGGACGAATCAATGAAGACAAAGGCCGAATCAGTAAACTTAATATCATACTTGTATAACATTATTTTAAATATAGAAATACCATCAACCGACGGTATTAGAAGAGACTGGGAACAAGAACTAGCTATAAAAATTTCAAAAGAGAGGTGGGATAAACATTTACAATATGTGCATAAATGTTCGATTAATGTTAGACACACTCTAATTCAATTCAAAATCTTACACATATTATACTATTCAAAAACTAAAATAAGTAAACTTTTTCCTAATGTCTCACCTATTTGTGATAAATGCCGTTCTCAAGGAGCGACTATGGCGCACTCATTGTTTGTTGCATAAAAATTCAAAAATTTTGGACTGCAATTTTTGAAATCTTCACAAAAGTATTCAAAATAAATCTGATACCAAAACCTCAATGGATTATCTTTGGAACAATGGAAGGTAGCCCTGAATTAAATGTGTTTCAAAATAATCTATTTAATTATGGGCTAATAATGGTGGGGAAAGCTTATACTTAAATTCTGGAAGAACGCTCCTATATCAACAAAAAATATGTGGATTTTTCAAATATGTTTGAAACATTACACCTGGAAGATATGAGGCTCCTCCTTGCAGGCAAATCAGATCACTTGCAAAAGACGTGGTCTGCATTTATCGACTTACTACAAGAATAAGGTGCATCTGTACTTCAAAAAAGAAACGGTGTCAGGATCTGGAAAGGGGGGAGGAAAAATATGAAGTAGGTATATCCCTTTTCGCGGTTTTTATAACAGAGCTTTTTTTTTCCTTTTTCCTTCTTTCTTTTCTAGGGTCTATTTCTTAATTATTTTCTCCAACTAATGGTCCTTTTTTTCTCATTGGTCACTCTTTTACACGAACACAACTTTCTTTCTCTCAAAGTTCAAAGTTCAAAGATTATTTATTAGTCACATACACCTAGGTGTAGTGAAATGCTTCTTCGCGACTCTCGTCAGCAGCGGCCTCTGCAGTCCGTCTGCGTTTTTTATTATTTTATGTCTATGTTTTTATGTAGTTTTTGTTATTTTTGTTGGGGTATGTGTGTGGGGGGGTGGGGGGGGTGGGGGGGGGTGGGGTGAACTTTTAAATCTCTCCCTGCACGGGAGACCCGACCTTTTCTTTGTCGGGTCTCCGTTGTCGTTGGGGCTGCAACGAGGAGCGGCCTCCAACAGGAAGACCGGGAGCTCTGGTGCCGACTACTCACCTCACCGTCGCGGAGCTGGCCGAGTCCAGCGGGTGGAGCTGTGGTGGACGCTGCTGCGGCCCGACCTCTGGAGGTTCGGTGGCTGCAACTGCGGGTTTGGCGGACGGCGACACCGGGAGCCCGCGGGTCCCTGGAGGGAGTCCGCTTTTCAGGGCTCCCGCAACGGCGACTTCTCCGGCCCGAGTTGCGGGGTTGAAGAGCTCCTGGAGCGGGGCCTACATCACCGCCCCGCGCGGCTTGGAATGGCCGCGGGAGGTTGCGAGCGCACGCCGGGGGCTCTAACACCAAGACCCGGTGTGCGACCTTGCATCACCCGGCGTGGCTTTAATGGCCACGGGACAATTCGCCATCGCCCGCCGGGGGTTTTGACTTTGACTCTGACATCGGGGGGGAGAGTGCAGTGGAGAGATAAGTTTTTTGGCCTTCCATCACAGCGATGTGATGGATGTTTATGTAAATTATGTTGTGTCTTGGGTCTATTTGTTTGTAATGTATGGCTGCAGAAACGGCATTTCGTTTGGACCTCAAGGGGTCCAAATGACAATAAATTGAATTGTATTGTAATTTTTGTTCTTGCCAATGCAGCACATGAAGAAGGAATACAGACATAACATTAGTAAGAGTTTTAAACATAAAGAACATCCCCCCACAATGGCTCCCACCATGAGGGAAGGCACAAAGTCCAGTCCCCAACCCCAGTTCACCCATAGTCGGGCCCGTTGAGGCGCCGCCGCCCGCAGCTGGCCGCTCCCCAAACCCGCAGCTCCGCGATGTTTTACTCGGCGGTCTTCAGCTCACCGGAGCTCCAGCGCGGCGACCCAGGCAAGGCATCGCCCGCTCCACGATAGCGCTCCAACGCTGTGCCGCTGCCGAAGCCGTGGTTCTGGGCAGTGCCCGACAGGAAACGCCGCTCCAGGCCCGCTGGTAGGCCGCGAGGACGGGTCGAAGCTGCAGCCCGGAGAAAAGCTGCCTCTCCGACCAGGTAGGGACCCTGAAAGGTAGTTTCCCCCTCCCCCCCCCCCCCCCCCCCCCCCACCCCCCACATAAAAAAAGTCTAGAACTCCAGAAACAAAAACACTTTAACTAACTAAAAATAAAAAAAAGATGAAAAGACAGACAGCTGCTGGCTGGGCAGCCGCGCACAGGTCAGCGCCCCCTGTTGGTCACTTTCTCTACTTTCTTTATTTATATCTTTCCTTAAAGCTTAAAAAATGAAGGGGTACAATAAATGTAATAAGATATCTGGCTTGTACTACTGTACTTTACTGTACTTTTAATGAAGAAAAAAATATATTTTTTTTAAAGAAAAAAGGTTTCCCCCTTATTCTTAAAATGTGACCTCTTGTTCTGGACTTCCCCAACATCGGGAACAATCTTCCTGCATCTAGCCTGTCCAACCCCTTCAGAATGTTGTAAGTTTCACTAAGATCCCTCCCTCAATCTTCTAAATTCTAGCGAGTACAAGCCGAGTCTATCCAATGTTTCTTCATATGAAAGTCCTGACATCCCAGGAAACAGTCTGGTGAACATTCTGTGTACTCCCTCTATGGCAAGAATGTATTTTCTCAGATTAGGAGACCAAACTGTACACAATACTCCAGGTGTGGGCACACCAACACCCTGTACAACTGCAGTTTTACACGGACAAGGGATGATTAGAGATAGTCGGCATGGTTTTATTGGTGGCAGGTCGTGTCTCACAAATCTGTTTTTTTTGAGGAAGTGACCAATAAAGTCGACGAGGGCAGTGCAGTAGATGTTGTATATGTGGACTTCAGTAAAGCATTCGACAAGATTCATCATGGTAAGTTGCTCGGGAACGTCAGATCGCATGGGATCCAAGGGGAGATAACTGAATGGAAAGAAAATCACGTTATTGGAAAGAAGCAGATGGTGATGCTGGAAGGTTGCTTCTCGAACTGGAGGACTATGACTAATGGTGTGCCTCATGGTTCGGTGCTGGGCCTGTTACTGTTTGTCATCTACACCCACAATTTGGATGAGAAGAAACACGGCAAGATTAGCAAGTTTGCAGATGATACAAAGATGGGTGGTTAGGCAGGCTGTGAAGATGGTTGTGAAAAATTGCAGCAGGTTCCTGATCAATTTGTCAAGTGGACTGAGGAATGTTTGATGGAATGTAATGCAGAAAAAAATATAAGGTTTTACGTTTTGGGAAGTCTTACATGGGCAGGCAGTGAAGAAAGCGAATGGCATGTTGGCCTTCATAACAAGAGGAGCTGAGTAGAGGAACAAACAGGTCCTTCTGCTGTTGTGCAGGGCCCTAGTGAGACCACATCTGGCGTAGTGTGTGCAGTTTTGTTCTCCAAATTTGAGGACGGAAATTCTTGCTATTGAGGGAGCGCAGCAATAATTGGTATTAACCTGGTATTAACCTCCTGAACCGCTATCGGTGGCGGGACTGTCATATGTTGATCGAATGCAGCGGCTGAGCTTGTGTACTCTGGGATTTAGGACGAGTGGGGGTCTTATTGAAATATATAAGATTAGACGCAGGAAACGTGTTCCCGATGTTGGGGGAGTCCAGAACCAGAGTCCACAGTTTAAGAATAAGGGGTAAGCCATTTAGAACGGAGATGAGGAAAAACTTTTTCACACAGAGGGTCGTGAATTTGTGGAATTCTCTGCCCCAGAAGGCAGTGGAGGCCAATTGTCTGCATTCTTAACGCCGGTATGAGTTCCCATCAGCTGGTCTGTAAACGACTACCACAGTTATGATGGGGACCTATTCAAGAACAGCTGCTTCCAAATTACTCCCGCACAGTTTGTTATCAACGCACCGACTCCCACAACTATCTCCACTACATCTTTTCCCACACTGCTTGCTGCAAATACTCCAACCTCTCCAAATAATCCAATTTCCTCCGTCTCCGTCGCATCTGCGCCCCACGCTAAAGTGTTCCATAGCAGGACAATCGAGATGCGATCATTCTTTAGGGAACCGGGGTGCCCCTCTCCCATCATATATGTGGCCCCCACTCGTTTCTCCTCGTTCCCCCGCAGATCCACTCTTGCTTCCCCTCCCCCTAGTCGCAACAGAGCGCAGACTGTCCCTAGTTCTTACCTTTCACCCCACCAGCCGTCACATATAACACGTTATCCTCCGACATTTTAGCCAACCCAACACTAGTCACATCTTCCCATCTGCACCCTTTTCCACTTTCCGCAGAGACCGCAACTCCCTGGTTAAACCATCCCTTCCGACCTAACTCATCGCCTCCTCTGGTTCTTCCCCAACATCCGCATGAGATACTACACCTGTCCCGATTAGGAAAAGGGGAGATGCAACGAGTCCTGGGTGTCATGGTACACCAGTCATTGAAAGAACGATTGCAGGTGCAGCAGGCAGTGAAGAAACCGAATGGTATGTTAGCATTCATAGCAAAAGGATTTGAGTATAGGAGCAGGGAGTTTCAACTGCAGTTGTACAGGGTCTTGGTGAGACCACATCTGGAGTATTATGTACAGTTTTGGTCTCCTAATCTGAGGAAATACATACTTGCCATAGAGGGAGTACAGAGAAGGTTCACCAGACTGATTCCTGGGATGTCAGGACTTTCATATGAAGAGAAACTGGATAGACTCGGCTTGTACTCGCTAGAATTTAGAAGATTGAGGGGGGATCTTATAGAAACTTACGAAATTCTTAAGGGGTTGGACAGGTTAGATGCAGGAAGATTGTTCCCGATGTTGGGGAAGTCCAGAACATGGGATCTAAGTTTAAGGATAAAGGGAAAATCTTTTAGGACCGAGATGAGAAAAACATTTTTCACACAGAGAGTGGTGAATCTGTGGAATTATCTGCCACAGAAGGCAGTTGAGGCCAGTTTATGGCTATATTTAAGAGGGAGTTAGATGTGGCCTTTGTGGCTAAAGGGATCAAGGGGTATGGGGAGAAGGCAGGTACAGGATACAGAGTTGGATGATCAGCCATGATCATAGTGAATGGCGGTGCGGGCTATAAGGGCCGAATGGCCTCCTCCTGCACCTATTTTCTATATTTCTATTTTTCTATTTCCCTCGACTCGGTCCAGGGACCTCGACAGTCCCTTCTGGTTTGGTAGATATTTATTTGGCCCTACTTCAAGCTCATCTACCATATTCGTTGTTCAAGATGTAGACTCTAATATATCGGCGAGACCAAACGGAGACTGGGCGAACGTTTCACTGAATACATTCACTCAGTCCATGTGAACCTACCTTGTCTCCCGGTTGCTAAACACTTTAGATCTCCTTCCATTCACCCGACTTCAGCAATATATCGACAAAACAATTGTTCGTGAAATAATTTATTATTATCAGTGTTATATCTTCCAATATAGTCTATTAAATAAATCTTAAACTTTTAACTTCCTCATTAATTCATCTTATTCTTCCTCTTCGCCCCGTTTCTCCAGGTCGGCGGAATCCACGGCCACCTCCTGGTAGTCCTTCTCCAGCGACGCCATGTCCTCCCGCGCGTCCTGGAACTCCCCTTCCTCCAGCCCCTCTCCCACGTATCAGTGGACAAAGGCCCGCTTGGCGTACATCTTGTCAAACTTGAGGTTGAGGCGGATCCAGGCCATGGAGAGGCGGTGGTGTTGCTCCGCATGCAGAGGGCGCGTTGCACCTTGGCCAGGTCACCCCCCGGCACCACCGTCGGGGGCTGGTAGTTGATGCCCACCTATGGCCGGAAGAAAAATATATTATAATCAAATCTACTTGCCAAAAAAAAACCATGTTCCATTATCACTTTAATATGCGCCCAAAAATTAACCAAACATCGTTTAGTAGAACCTTGCGATTCCCTAAAATAAATCTCCGGCTGTAAGTATTCTCTGGATAGCCATCAACGCCGCAAGTTCCGATATGCGTGTTAGAGCCATGAATGTATGGAGCTGTGCAGCTGGGAAACATGCCCTTCGAACCACCTTGTCAATGCCCCAAGAGTTGACATGTTGGGCTCGTCTCATTTGCCTGCGGCTGGCCTTAATCTCCAAAACCTATCAAATCCATATGTTTTGGAATTTCCTATATGTACCTAACTTCCAGAATGCATTCAGATGCAGTGAAGGAAGCTAATGGATTGTTGGCCTTCAAAACAAGAGGATTTCAGTACAGGGGTAAAGAGGTTCTTCTGCTGTTATATAGGGCTCTGGTGAGCCTACATCTGGAGAATTGTGTACAGTTTTGGTCTCCTAATTTGAGGAAGGACATCCTTGTGATTGAGGCAGTGCAGCGTAGGTTCATGAGATTGATCCCTGGTTTGGCGGGACTGTCATATGAGGAAAGATTGAAAATACTAGGCTTGTATTCACTGGAGTTTAGAAGGATGAGGGGAGATCTTATGGAAACTTATAAAATTATAAAAGGACTGGTCAAGCTAGATGCAGGATTTTTTTTCGCAATGTTGGGCGAGTCCAGAACCAGGGGCCACACAGACTTAGAATAAAGGGGAGGTCATTTAAGACTGAGGTGAGAAAAATCTTTTTTCACCCAGATAGTTGTGAATTTATGGAATTCCCTGCCACAGAGGGCAGTGCAGGCCAAGTCACTGGATGGATTTAAGAGAGAGTTTGATAGAGCTCTAGGGGCTAGTGGAGTCAAGGGATATGGGGAGAAGGCAGGCACGGGTTATTGATAGGGGACGATTAGCCATGGTCACGATGGCATCCTCCTGCACCTATTTTCTATGTTTCGATGTATCTATGAAACACGCGAATTGGTCACACTCACCTTGAACCCGGACGGGCACCAGTCCACGAACTGGATGGAGCGCTTGGTCTTGATGGTGGCGATGGAGGCGTTGACGTCCTTGGGCACCACGTCCCCGCGGTACAACATGCAGCACGACATGTACTTGCCCTGGCGAGGATCACACTTCACCAACTGGTTGGCCGGCTCGAAGCATGCGTTGGTCAGTTGTGGAACGGACAGTTCCTCGTGGTAAGCCTTCTCGGCCGAAATAATGGGAGCGTAGGTTACGAGTGGGAAGTGGATGCGCGGGTAGGGGACCAGGTTGGTCTGGAACTCAGTCATGTCCACGTTGAGGGCCCCGTCGAAGCGCAGCGAGGCGGTGATGGACGACACGATCTGCGCCAACAGGCGGTTGAGGTTGGTGTACGTGGGGCGCTCGATGTCCAGGTTCCGCCGGCACAAGTCGTAAATGGCCTCGTTGTGCACCATGAAGGCGCAGTCGGAGTGCTCCAGGGTGCAGTGGGTGACCAGCACCGCGTTGTAGGGCTCGACCACGGCGGTACAGATCTGCGGCGCCGGGTAGACGGAAACCTCCAGCTTGGATTTCTTGCCGTAGTCGACGGAGAGTCTCTCCATGAGGAGGGAGGTGAAGTCCGAAGCGGTGCCGCCGCCGAAACTATGAAAGATGAGGAACCCCTGGAGTCCGGTGCAGAGATCGGCCTGAGGGCGGAGAAGGGGCAAAGCATCAATTGTTGATAGAGAAGGGGCGACGCGATAGGGTCACGTTGGTCTCTATAGCCGGCGCAGAGAAAGATAGTGCGGTGGGTATCTCAGTGATGAAGGGAGAGGTAGCAATGGGAATCCGGTTGCATCTTGGCCGCAGTACTCTGGAAAGAACCGGTTTAACCGGATACATTGTCGCTGCAAGCACGCGGAGCGTTGTACAAGAATTTGCATTCGCTGAGCAACCTACCAGCTTCCGGATGCGATCCAGGACCAGGTCCACGATCTCCTTGCCGATTGAGCAGTGGCCCCGGGCGTAGTTATTGGCCGCGTCCTCCTTGCCGGTGATGAGCTGCTCGGGGTGGAAGAGCTGGCGGTAGGTGCCGGTCCGCACCTGGTCTGCAGGGGGAGGGGAGCACAGAAGCGTGAATTCACCATCGGCACACACTCCTCCATCCCCGCACGGGAGAGGTTTAAGACAACGCCCTACATCCACCGGACACCCCCCCTCCCCTCCCACCCCCCCCCCCCCCCCCCCCCACCCCCACCATACCGATCAACCCGTGGGCTCCAGGTCGATGAACACGGCCCTTGGTACGTGCTTGCCCGCCCCCGTCTCGCTGAAGAAAGTGTTGAACGAATCGTCGCCGCCGCCGATGGTGGTCGAGTCGGTGGGCATCTGTCCATCCGGCTGGATCCCGTGCTCCAGGCAATACAACTACCAGCAAGCGTTGCCAATCTGGACGCCAGCCTGGCCGATGTGGATTGAAATACACTCGCGCTGTTGGCGAGGGGAAACAGGCGGTGAGATGGACTCCACTTAGACTGGCTCAAAGCGCATTGATCGCGAACAGACCCACGCCCTATGCGAACACCGTCTCAATTCTACCCACCTCTACAATTCGCGCACACACCACGCTGCATTCGCCTTTTTCAACCCTCGAATCCCTGGCAAATTCCCGCCCCGCGAGTACCCTGCGCCCTTCCCTCCCACCGTCGCCTCATTCCCGCTCAGCGTATCCATTCAGCCACTACGATCACAATTCCCCGGGTGCGCTCTCCCCTGCCCGTGTTCAGTCTCGAACACCAGTCCACGAATCGCCTCCCCCCCCCCCCTCCCCGTGGAACCCTCGCCCGGGTGCAACACGCGCGTCTCACGGGCATTCTCCCGCGCGCTCACCATGTTGCTCCGCTCGCGTGTTGCCAGAGACAGTGACGCAATACTGCGCCGCTCCGGTATTTATACGGCCCCCGGGGATAGAACGTTAGCGCTGGCCAAACGAGCGTTGACTGGTCAGTGAGAACAATGGCCTTGGTTGCCACAGGAAACAAACACCTAAGGTTCCAAGGCGCTCATTGATGAATAATCCACAATGTGTGACGTAGAAAGATGGACCTTCAGTGACTCAATCAATTGCCCGTTGTCATCTGCCAGATTACAATCCATCACTTGCCGCTAGAAATACAGCGGTCTGAACAAATGCCCGCAAGTGAAACCTAGCGCCACCTATTACACTTCCTCGCCCAATGAAATAAACCATTCGTACATTAACCAGCTCCCCAGTGCCTTAATCTGCTAGATTCATATCTATCACTTGCCGCAGGACATGCAGCCTTGGACTTGGAGGAAGTGGGGAGGGTCAAAGGTGATTTTTTTTTAGTGTGAGGACCAGCTTCGCTAGGCGGAGAGAGTGTTCGTAAAGAGAAATTCGTTGGTTCTGCGGTCGAGGAAGAAACGCATGACATTAAGGCCTGCCTGTTGGGGGTGGGGGGGTGGAGGAGTACAGCGGTTGAAAATTGGTTGAAAATATTGGTTGAAAAACAACCAATATTATGAATATCTTCAGATTTGCGATTTCATGAAAAAATACACACAAGAATATCAAAAAATAACTCCTGAATTATTGGAAGAAGCAATGAATATTAAAGCTGACTCACAAAAATTAATATCATATTTATATAATAGTATTTTAAATATAGACCTACCATCGACAGAGGTACTTAGAGAAGAGTGGGAAGGGGAACTAATGATAAAAATTACGAAGGGTACATGGGAAAAGTATTTGATATATGTGAGATTCAAAAATCACAAATGCTCTTGAGACAAATTCAGACAAAGAAGTGTTTTTATTAATATCATATTCTGCAGAATAGGTGCCTCTCCCCCGATGTCCCCTAGAGGCACCGAGGATCGGGATGTCTTTTATCTTTATACATGTCTTTTCATTATTATCACATTCTCATCTCTCCCCATTGAGCTTCTTCCAATCATAACATAAAGCCCAGATTCCCACGAGAACGTCGTGGAACGCCCACCCAACGTCAAAGGCACCTCCCCTATCATGCATCGCATGTGCATTTAAATTAGGCATCTTGTCATAGTGGGTGTGAGTACATTTTCATGGCATCTCATCAAGTAAGCGCAGTACAGAGCAGCTCATGCCCCTTCCCCCAGTCCCCGTTATGTTCTTGTGTGACTGTGGTTATCTTCTGACTCTCATCCTTGAAATGTCACCATCTGTACTTGCTGCTATTATCTAGAATTTCTCTCTGTTCTTTATATTGTTACTTTCTATTCTACCAGCAGTCTGGTTTCTGCTGACACCTTATTTCTTTCTAAGTTATATTTCTATCCCTAGTCTAAATCAACCATGTCTGTTAACCCTTTTCTCACAATCCATCCTCTTTCTTTTTGCTACGCACCCTTGATTTACACTATCTCCTCCTTTTCTAATGCTAGCAGAAGATTCTTCACCTCCCTATCCTCCTCTCGTTGTTCATACTGTGTTCTGAAGGCCATTATGGTGGCAGCACTGTTCTTCGTCAGGGCTGTTTCTATCAATCGCTGAGCCAATCCCCGTGCGCAGGGAATGATACAACATCCGAACAAACACAATAACCCTACTATGACTATTACTGATGTTAGGGCAGATGTAAAGATGTGCTTCCATTTCCCAAACCAGGAGTCTAGAAACCCGGTCCAGGAGGTGCCTACTCCAGAGTTCTCAGCCAATTCGATAGACAGAGAGGTGAGACCTACTAGGGCTCTTGACACTGACCCATCCGGAGCAGTGTTGTTGGGGATGTATGTGCAACATTGTTCGCCAAACATTACACACACCCCTCCCTTCTCAGCCAGTAGCGTGTCCAAGGCCATGCGATTTTGCCAGGCCATTTGGCTGGTAGCTGTCAGTTGTTCCGCTAATCCTTCAACTGCTTCTCGAGTGTAATTTATAAAGCGTTGTTGATTGTAGTATAAGTAGTTGATCCAGTCCACATTTTTATTAATTGTGGACCACCAGAAGAGCATGGACTCAAAGCCCGCAGCTATCAGATTTCTGGCTTTAAATTCATCGGGTACCCCTCTTGGCACCCCTATCGCATCTATATAGATGTGTGTGTCGAATGATCCTCTCACCTTTCTCTTTTGTCGTCGGCTTCCTTCATCGAGTTCTACAGCATGTTCTACTGCTATGGTGAAGGGCATCATCAGTTATATGAGGGTACAGGTTCCCGTCCATGACCCTGGTAACCGGGGCCACAGGGTATTCTCCCCGCACCACCACCAGACATCGGCTCTACTGACTATCTGCTTGTTCAGCCAGGAGCTATTGAACAGTGGCCCCTGTTCCTCAGCCGTTATATTATACGTCTTATTACAGTTGAGCACCTCCCCCATGTCCTGTCCCTCTGGGTTATTTCTTGTATAGCACTCAAACCCCTCCTCCCCAAAAGGAATGGTAAATGGAGGAGGTCGAGGGTCTTCCCTTCGGCCCTTTGTATTGTTGTTGCTGGCTGGAAATAGGTAATGATAACTCTGGCATATCACAGTCTTCGGTAAGAGGGGATTCGTGAATAGCTGTAGTATACATGTCATAGCCCTAGGTGTTCTATCCCAATTCAGGGGAAATGGTACTAGGACCAGCTGAGGCCTAGCTCCTGCGCAGGCGTAACAATTGGTTCGTTGTATACTTCTGGCTGTGTACATCATCCAGGCAAGCCAGGTGTTGGCTCCTTTTCCCCCTGTTGGTATTCCTTTCTTATATAACTGCCTTAATCCTGTTTCTCCTGCTACTATCATTATCTTCAGATCCTTAGACTCATCTTCCCTGGTGACATTGCTGACTACTGGTGGTGCTGGTGTTGCCCCGGGATCCCTATTCTGACTGTCATCTATCTTGAACACCTCTCCCCTATCCTCGTATATTACCAACTTCCCATCTTGCTTTACTTCTATCTCAAACTTCAGACATGCGTCTTTCCCTGTTTTATCTGCACATATCCAATACCTACCACTTTCCTGTATTTGGACACTCTGTATGCTCACATATACGCGTCCTGGCAATTTCTCGTTCGGGTTTTGATATACTCTCCACCTATCAGTTTGATAGGTGGTCCGGTGACACCCATATTTTGATGAAGTAAACACCGCGTGCCAATCTTTACAGGGATGGGTGCATACATACATTCTATAGCTGCACCACCATTTTTCCTTTACATACATTAAATGGGATGGTGGTGGACCTTCTATTCTGTGGTATTGTGATTTTTATGCATGTTACATTACTTACAAGTTGGGTAACCACCCAACACACGACCCACCAACACGAAATCTTCATTTTTCCTGCGGGTTCTTGGTAAATATTAAAGTCAATGGTTCTTTTCCTTTGCGCACAGTCCACGGGCTGATATCGTCTGGTGGGGCCTCCACAGGACCCTTAACTCGACTTGCGTGTGTCCACCCTTTCTCTTTTGTTCGTACTGCTGTCTCCGTGATTAGTAACACCAGGTAGGGTCCAGTCCACTTAGGTTGCAGCTTTTCTTCTTTCCACGTTTTTATTAATACCCAGTCTCCAGCCTTGACTGAGTGAATCGGAAAGTCCAGTGGTGGGCTCTGGGCCAGCAATCCTTTAATTTTTAGTTCTGCAAGAGATTGGGACACTGCCAGTAAATAGTTCCTCAGGAACACATCGTTCCCTTGTATTGTTGGGACTCCTTCTATCTTCCCTAAGTATGGGAGCCCGAATAACATTTCATATGGTGATATCCCTATGTCTTTTCGAGGTGCTGTTCGGATTCTCAACAGGGCTATCGGGAGGCACTTAGTCCAGGGGAGTCCCGTTTCCTCTATCGACTTGGTGATTTGGGTCTTTAAGGTGCCATTCATTCTTTCCACCTTTCCTGAGCTCTGGGGATGCCATGGTGTATGCAATTTCCATTCTATTCCCAGTGCTTCACATATCATTTCATGTGTTTTGGAGGAAAAATGGGTCCCTCTATCTGAGTCTATTGTTTCCACAATCCCATATCTGGGTATAATTTGTTCTAATAATATCTTGGCTACCGCCTGTGAGGTGGCAGTTGCCGTGGGGAATGCCTCTACCCATCTGGTGAAATGGTCCACTACCACTAACAGGTACTTCCATGTTCGTACCCGGGGCAGCTCGGTAAAATCTACCTGTATTCTTTGGAAGGGCCTAACTGCTAATGGTTGTCCTCCTCCTGGGACTGCTCTCATGATTTTCTTATTAATTCGCTGACATTTTACACAGCCCCTTATGACTTGTTTGGCCATGGTAAATATCCCACAGCAAGCGTAGGTTCTGAGGAGGGTGTCACAGAGGGCTTGTGTTCCCCAATGGCTTTGTCCATGTAATCTCCCTAATAACTCCCTCATTATTTCTTTGTTCAATAGCTGCTTTCCATTTGGTGTCCACCATTTCCCATTTGAAGTACGCTGAGCCCCCATTTCTTTCATGTTTTCCTGTTCTTTCTCACTAAAGATAGGTATCTTTTCCTCTGGTTCCCTTAAAGGTATTAGTGACTTCATTTCTACCATCTGTTCTGTGGCTGCTCTTTTTGCAACCCTATCCACTGCCCTATTTCCTCTGGCCTCCAGGGTGTTACCCTTCTGATGCCCTGCCACATATGCTATGGCTATTCGTTCTGGTTTTTGCAAGGCTTCCAGTGTCTGTCCTACCAATTGCTCATGCGCTAATTCTTTACCTCGAGTTGTTATCATTCCTCGCTCTCTCCCAGATCTTCCCAAAGGTGTGTACTACTCCAAAAGCGTATTTTGAATCGGTATATACTGTTCCTTCCTTCCCCTCCAATAATTCTAAAGCTCTCATTAATGCATATAATTCACAAGATTGAGCTGACCAACTACCAGGCAGCCTGCCGCTTTCAATTTCCTCCATCGTTTCCCCGTTCACTATACCGTACCCACTATGTCTTTTTCCATCTATGCACCTGGAGGATCCATCTATGAACCACCGGCTGCCCTCAGCCAGAGGTTACTCTTCTAAGTCTTCTCTACTTTTTGTCTGTAAATCTATTATTTCACTACAGCAGTGTACTGGGCCCTCTTCCTTGTCACCCTGTTTCTCCGCTGGATACAGGAATTGGGATGGGTTAAGGTTCTTATCCGTAATTATCATCAAATCGTCTTTTTCCATCAGGATGGCCTCATACTTTTAAAAGTCTGTTAACCATCTGTTGGATTTCTGAGTGAGTATGGTTCTTACTGTGTGTGGTGTAGAAACAACCAGAGTGCCTCCAAAGGTTAATTCTCTCTTCCACCAATATTGCGGTAGCTGCTACTGCTTGTATACATCCCTACCATCCCCTGGAGACTGGATCTAATATTTTCGAGAGGAAGGCCACTGGCTGTCGATTTCCCCCTCTTTCCTGGGTGAGTACCCCTAATGCCACCCCCTTGTCTGAATTTACAAATAGGTGGAAAGGTCGTTCTACTGAGGGCAGAGCCAACACGGGAGCAGTAATCAAACTGTTCTTTAATTTCCCAAATTCCAACTCCTGTTCTGGGGTCCACTGAACTTTGTCTTTTTCTTCTCCCAATTTATCATATAGGAATTTTACTTGTCTGGAGTAATCATCTATCCACAGTCGACAGTATCCTATCAATCCCAGGAATTTTCGGATCTCTTTCTTATTCTTTGGTAGTGGTACTCCCGTGATCCCAGCTATCCTTTCGGGGTTTATTCATCTCTTTCCTCCACTTATCAGATGTCCCAGATATTTTACCTCTTGTTTCACAAATTGAAGCTTGTTACGGGACACTCTTAACCCCTTCCTTCCCAAGAAGTTTAACAGGCTTATTGTGGCGTCCCTTACTTCATCTTCTCTCTCTCCTGACAAAAGGAGGTCATCCACATACTGTAATAGTTGCGTTTCCCCGTGTCCTGGGAAATCCTCCAATACCTGCTCTAAAATTTGGCCGAATAAATTTGGTGATTCTGTAAAACCTTGAGGGAGCACCGCCCACCGGAATTGTTGCTTTCGCCCGGTTTTTAGGTTTTCCCACTCAAAGGCGAATAAGTCTCTACTCTCTGTTGCCAGCGGACAGCTCCAGAAGGCATCCTTTCTCTTTCTCTTTCTCTTTCTCTGTCTGTGTCTGTGCCTCTCTCTCTCTCTCTC
>NW_022630372.1:0-21126 GCF_010909765.2 Amblyraja radiata
CCCCACCCCGTCACTTCCGCCGGAAGTCCTCCAGCTCCCGCCCCCAAGCCGTTGTATTGACAACAGACACACCCGGAAGTGACGTCTCCCCCCCCTAGCAACCGCCCCCCCGCCCCCCTTAAACCCGCTAAATTCCACCTTAAACCCCGAACCCCCAACACACGCGTCACCGGATCCCGGCAACAGAAGCTTCTAGAACCAAACCCGCCACCAAACAGCGAAATTCATCCTTTTAAACCCATTTAAACCCTCTAGAGGCGGCAGAGAGAGAGACGGAGATGACGTCTGGCCCTTAGCAACCGCACCACTGTCCCCCTTTAACCCCTTCAAACCCTCTCATTAAACCCTCTAGTTAATTAAACCCTCTAATTAGACCCTCTAATTGAACTCTCTCATTAAACAGATGGTTCAATTAGAGGGTTTAATTATAGGGTTTGATTAGAGGGTTAAATTAACCCCTCTAATTAAACCCTTTAATTTAACCCATTAATTAAACCCTCTAATTAAACTAATTAAACCCTCTAATTGAACCCTCTAATTGAACACTCTGTTTAATTAGAGGGTTTAATTAGAGGGTTAAATTAGAGGGTTAGATTAGAGGGTTAGATTAGAGGGTTAGATTAGTTTAATTAGAGGATTTAATTAGAGGATTTAATTAGAGGATTTAATTAGAGGGTTTAATTAGAGAGTTTGATTAGAGGGTTAGATTAGAGGGTTAGATTAGAGGGTTAGATTAGAGGGTTAGATTAGAGGGTTAGATTAGAGGGTTAGATTAGAGGGTTAGATTAGAGGGTTAGATTAGAGGGTTAAATTAAATTAGAGGGTTTGATTAGAGGGTTTGATTAGAGGGTTTAATTAGAGGGTTTAATTAAATTAGAGGGTATAATTAGAGGGTTTGATTTAAACCCCCTAAATTCCACACGCGTCACCGGATCCCGGCAACAGAAGCTTCTAGAAGCCAAACCCGCCCCAAAACAGCGAAATTCATCCTTTTTTAACCCATTTAAACCCTCTAGAGGCGACAGAGAGAGAGAGACGGAGATGACGTCTGTACCTTAGCAACCGCACCACTGTCCCTCCTTTAACCCCTTCAAACCCTCTCATTAAACCCTCTAGTTAATTAAACCCTCTAATTAAACCCTCTAATTGAACTCTCTCATTAAACCCTCTAATTAAACAGAGGGTTCAATCAGAGGGTTCAATCAGAGGGTTCAATCAGAGGGTTCAATCAGAGGGTTCAATTAGAGGGTTCAATCAGAGGGTTCAATCAGAGGGTTTGAACTAATTTAACGCATTAAACCATCTAATTAAACCCTCTAATTAAACCTCTTTAAACCCCAATTAACCCCTCTAATTAAACACTCTAATTAAACCCTCTAATTGAACACTCTAATTTAACCCTCTAATCAAACCCTCTAATTAAACCCTCTAATCCCCTCTAATTAAACCCTCTAATCAAACCCTCTAATTTAATTTAACCCTCTAATCTAACCCTCTCTTTAAACCCTCTAATCAAACCCTTTAATTAAACCCTCTAATTAAACCCTCTAATTTAACCCTCTAATCTAACCCTCTAATTAATCCCTCTAATTCCTCTAATTAAACGCTCTCATTAATAATAATAATAATAATAATAATAATAATAATAATAATAATAATAATAATAATAATAATAATAATAATAATAAATACTTTATTGATCCCCTCAGGGATATTCAGATGTCCAGAATCCCCCAACCAACAAACCCACAGATACAAAACAAACGCAGACAGCAAATACATAAAATACAACGTGGACACTACCTGGGATCAATAAATACTTAAAAAGACCAATAATTAACAATTAAAAATTAAAAATTGCAAAATGCATCCCCCTACAGCCCGAATTATAAAATCTAATGGCTGCAGGGGTGAAGGATCTCCTGAACCGCTCCGTTCTACAGGGCAGGGAGAGGAGCCGGTTGTTGTTCTTTTGACCCTCCAGAATTACATGGAGGGGATGCCCGGGGTTTTTCAGGATGACCTGCACCTTATGCCTCATAAGCCTCTCAAGCACATCCATCCCAGAGTCTACTCTCCCCTCCAGCACTGAGCTAGCTCGTTTAACCAGTTTGACCAGCTTCTTGTTGTTTTTTGCACTAATGCTGTTGCCCCAGCAGACAACAGCGTAGAAAATAACACTTGCAACCACATTGTTGTAAAACATGTGCAGCATATCATTACACACATTGAAGGATTTGAGCCTTCTGAGGAAAAAGAGTCTGCTCTGGCCTTTTATGTAGAGGGAGTCAGAGTTGACAGACCAGTCCAGTTTGTTATCAAGGTGCACTCCAAGGTATTTATATGTCTGCACCACCTCAATGTCAGCCCCCGCAGCGTTGACCGGCTGAAGGGGGAGCTTGGACCTGCCAAAGTTAACCACCATCTCTTTAGTCTTAGTTGTGTTCAGGATGAGACAGTTCTCTTTACTCCAGGCACGAAAGGAACTGGTCAAGTTCCTGTATTCCTCCTCCTGCCCGTTCTTTACACAACCCTCTAATTTAATTTAACCCTCTAACCAAACCCTCTAATTAATTAAATCCTCTAATCAAACCATCCAATTAAACCCTCTAATTAAACCCTCTTATAAAACCCTCTAATTTAATTTAACCCTCTAATTTAATTTAACCCTCTAATTAAACCCTCTAATTTAATTTAACCCTCTAATTAAACCCTCTAATTTTACATTTACACCCAGACAGACGCATTGTCGAAGAAATCCGCCCCTAAAACCATTTTAAAAGCGAACGTAATCCTTTTTAAACCCATTTAAACCCTGATGGGGACTGAGAGGGAATGGCCTTCATAACAAGAGGTAGTTGAGTCTAGGAGCAAAGAGGTCCTTCTGCAGTTGTACAGGGCCCTGGTGAGACCACACCTGGAGTATTGTGTGTAGTTTTGGTCCCCTAATTTGAGGAAGGACATTCGTGCTATTGAGGGAGCCCAGCGTAGGTTCACCAGGTTAATTCCCGGGATGGCGGGACTGTCATATGCTGAGAGAATGGAGCGGCTGGGCTTGTAATTCCACATTAAACCCCAAAAAACCAACACACCCGCCTCAGGATCCCGGCAACAGAAGCTTCGAGAAGCCAAACCCGCCCCAAAACAGCGAAATTCATCCTTTTTAAACCCATTTAAACCCTCTAGAGGCGGCAGAGAGAGAGACGGAGATGACGTCTGGCCCTTAGCAACCGCACCACTGTCCCCCTTTAACCCCTTCAAACCCTCTCATTAAACCCTCTAGTCAATTAAACCCTCTAATTGAACCCTCTAATCAAACCCCTAATTGAACCTAATTGAACCCTCTCTTTAAACCCTCTAATCAAACCCTCTAATTTAAAGGAACCTCTAAGCGAACCCACGAAGGAAACCCGCTAAGCGAACCCTCGAAGGAACCCGCGAAGGAAACCCTCTAATTAAACCGCGAAGGAACCCGCGAAGGGAACCCTCTAATTAAACCCTCTAATTTAACCCTCTAATCTAACCCTCTAATCTAACCCTCTAATCAAACCCTCTAATTAAACCCTCTAATTAAACCCTCTAATCAAACCCTCTAATCAAACACTCTAATCAAACCCTCTAATCAAACCCTCTAATTAAACCCTCTAATTAAACCCTCTAATTTAACCCTCTAATCTAACCCTCTAATCTAACCCACCCCTCTAATCTAACCCACCCCTCTAATCTAACCCTCTAATTTAACCCTCTAATCTAACCCTCTAATTTAATATTTACACCCAGACAGACGCACTGTCGAAGCGAAATCCGCCCCAAAACCCATTCATCCTTTTTCAACCCATTTAAACCCTCTAGAGGCGGCAGAGAGAGAGCCGGAAATGACGTCTAGTCCTTAGCAACCGCACCACTATCCCCTTTTAACCCCTTCAAACCCTCTCATTAAACCCTCTAATCAATTAAACCCTCTAGAGGCGTTTAATTCGACAGAGGGTTTAATTCGAGGGTTTAATTAATTCGAGGGTTTAATTAATTCGAGGGTTTAATTAGAGGGTTTAATTAGAGGGTTTAATTAGAGGGTTCAATTAGAGGGTTCAATTAGAGGGTTTAATTAGAGGGTTTAATCAAACCCTTTAATCAAACCCTTTAATTAAACCTCTAATTTAATACTCTAATTAAACCCTCTAATCAAACCCTCTAATCAAACCCTCTAATCAAACCCTCTAATTAAACCCTCTAATTAAATCTAATAGTTAAACCCTCAAATTTAAACCCTCAAATCAAACCCTTTAATCAAACCTTTAACAAACCCGGGAATTAAACCTAGTGAAACCCTCTAGGGAAACCCTCTAGTTAAACCCCTCTAATTGAACCCTCTAATTAAACCCTCTAATCAAACCCTCTAATTAAACCCTCTAATTAAACCCTCTAATCAAACGCTCTAATCAAACCCTCTAATTAAACCCTCTAATTAAACACTCTAATTAAACACTCTAATTAAACCCTCTAATAATTAAACCCTCTAATAATTAAACCCTCTAATTAAATCCTCTAATAATTAAACCCTCTAATCAAACCCTCTAATCTAATGCTAATTAAACCCTCTAATTAAACCCTCTAGAAACATAGAAACATAGACAATAGGTGCAGGAGTAGAGGCCATTCGGCCCTTCGAGCCTGCACCACCATTCAATGTGATCATGGCTGATCATCCAACTCAGTATCCTGTACCTGCCTTCTCTCCACACCCCCTGATCCCTTTAGCCACAAGGGCCACATCTAACTCCCTCTTAAATATAGCCAATGAACTGTGGCCTCAACTACCTTCTGTGGCAGAGAATTCCACAGATTCACCACTCTCTGTGTGTGAAAAAAAATGTTTTTCTCATCTCGGTCTTAAAGGATTTCCCCCTTATCCTTAAGCTGTGACCCCTTGTTCTGGACTTCCCCAACATCGGGAACAATCTTCCTGCATCTAGCCTGTCCAACCCCTTAATAATTTTGTACGTTTCTATAAGATCCCCCCCTCAATCTTCTAAATTCTAGCGAGTACAAGCCGAGTCTATCCAGTCTTTCTTCATATGAAAGTCCTGACATCCCAGGAATCAGTCTGGTGAACCTTCTCTGTACTCCCTCTATGGCAAGAATGTCTTTCCTCAGATTAGGAGACCAAAACTGTACGCAATACTCCAGGTGTGGTCTCACCAAGACCCTGTACAACTGCAGTAGAACCTCCCTGCTCCTATACTCAAATCCTCGATGGCAAGAATGTCTTTCCTCAGATTAGGAGACCAAAACTGTACGCAATACTCCAGGTGTGGTCTCACCAAGACCCTGTACAACTGCAGTAGAACCTCTATGCTCCTAGACTCAAATCCTTTTGCTATGTAGGTTGCCGCAGTGGGACAGCCCCTTAAGCTCCTCCCCAGCTAGCCTCTGCTGTGGGGTTCCACAAGGTTCCATGCTTGGCCCCATTCTCTTCTCCCTGTATATGCTCCCTCCCCTTAGCCCAAGTCATTGAAAGGCACGGCATTTCCTTCCATTGTTACACAGACGATACACAATTCTATCTACCCCTGAAGCCCAAACACCGATCAAATCTGTTTAACCTTACCCGCTGCCTCGAGGATATAAAGTGCTGGATGGCCCAGAACTTGCTCCAACTAAACGAGAGTAGGTCTGAGGTCATCTTTCTCGGCTCCTGGGACTCAATCAAAATGATAGCAGGCAGCCTTGGAAGCCTAATAAAAAAGAAAGGAAAAAAAACACAACAGAAAAACAAGGGAGGTGGAATGGGTTACCTGTGATACATCAATGGAGATAGGTTCGTAGGTTATAAAGTATAGCTTTTCATCTGTTCCTGAGTTCAAGTTTCAGCTGGGTCCTCGTGCTGTACCAATCTATCCCTTCAGATAGTTAATGAATGGAGCCCAAATTTTATGAAAAAGATCTTGTTTGTCCATTAAGACAAGTCTAATTCTTTCTAAGTATAGGGTCTCCGACATTTCCGTAATCCACATTTTAATTGTGGGGGTTGTAGGGCCTTTCCAAAATTTTAATATTATTTTTTTTTCCGGTTATTATACTGTAATTGAGGAAGTTTCTTTGGTTTGTTGTGAGTGTTAAGCTTTGTTCTGATATTCCAAGTATTATTAATTTTGTGTCTGGGTCCAGTTTTGTATTAATAACTTCTGAAGTTATTTCAAAAATATCAGTCCAGAAATGTTTAAGTTTTATACAGTTTGCAAACGTATGTGTTAAATTAGCCTCTAAATGTAGACATTTATCACAAATAGGAGAGATTTGTGGGAAGATTCTATTTAGTTTTATTTTAGAGTAGTGTAATCTATGTAAGACCTTGAATTGTATCAAAGTATGTCTGGCATTTAATGAACATTGATGTATTTGTTGTAAACTTTCGTCCCACATATCTTTGGTGATAGGATGACCTATTTCATTTTCCCATTTGTATCTATATGGTTCGGTCGGTGGTACCTCGTTATTTAGTAGGGTGTTATAAATATAAGCTATTAGTTTTTCAGTATTAGGATGCTTGTTCAGACATTCATCAAGAATTTCTGATTCCTTATTCCTGTAGACTTGTGTATTAGATTTAACATAATCTCTAATTTGTAGATATCTGAAGAAATTATTTGAGTGCAGTCCATAATTCTGTTGTAACTCTTAAAATGAAAGAAAAGTACCTTTCCCATAAAGATGTCCTATATTTTTGATTCCATAATTTTTCCATTGTGTGAGACCTTTGTCCATAAAGGATGATTTGAATAAAGGATTATTTACAATGGGAAGGCAGAGTGGTTGACTCAGCATTGAAATTTGACAAACAAGTCAATGCCGTGGTAAAAGCTAGCTTCTTTCAGCTTCGGACAATAGCTAAAATAAAACAATTCCTCCAGTTTGATGACCTGGAAAAGATCATCCACACATTCATCTCCTCCCGCCTAGATTACCGCAACTCTCTTTACACTGGCATCAGCCAATCTTCCCTGTCCCGCCTGCAACTGGTCCAAAACGCCGCAGGGCAGCGAGACTCCTGACGGGCACCCGAAAATAGGGACACATCACCCCGATCCTGGCCTCTCTCCACTGGCTCCCGTGCGGTTCCGTGTACATTCAAGATTCTCCTCCATGTCTACAAAGCCCTCAATGGGCTTGCCCCCACCTACATAAAAAGTCTTCTCACCCACCACTCCACCTCCAGGCCCCTCAGATCGGCCGACTTGGGGTTGCTGAATATCCCACGGTCTAGGCATAAGCCTTTCCTGACGTCCACTGAGCGAGGGCTATATGTATATGTGTGCCATAGGAGACCAAAACTGCACACAATACTCCAGGTGTGGTCTCACCAGGGCCCTGTACAACTGCAGAAGGACCTCTTCGCTCCTAGACTCAACTCCTCTTGTTATGAAGGCCAACACAACTTCGTACAGTTTTGGTCTCCTAATCTGAGGAAAGACATTCTTGCCATAGAGGGAGTACAGAGAAGGTTCACCAGACTGATTCCTGGGATGTCAGGACTTTCATATGAAGAAAGACTGGATAGACTCGGCTTGTACTCGCTAGAATTTAGAAGTTTGAGGGGGGATCTCATAGAAACTTACAACATTCTTAAGGGGTTGGACAGGCTAGATGCAGGAAGATTGTTCCCGATGTTGGGGAAGTCCAGAACAAGGGGCCACACACACAGTTTAAGGATAAGGGGGAAGTCGAGATGAGAAAAGCATTTTTTTTCACACACAGAGAGTGGTGAATCTGTGGAATTCTCTGCCACAGAAGGTAGTTGAGGCCACAGTTCATTGGCTATATTTAAGAGGGAGTTAGATGTGGCCCTTGTGGCTAAAGGGATCAGGGGGTATGGAGAGAAGGCAGGTACAGGATACTGAGTTGGATGATCAGCCATGATCATATTGAATGGCGAATGGTGCAGGCTCGAATGCACACCTATTTTCTATGTTTCTATGAATATATATTGTAAATATATCGAACTGAACTGTTCTATATTTTTGCTGACAATATTCTGCAAGCAAGAATTTCATTGTCCTGTGTGGAAATAAACATGAGAATAAAACTCTTTGGCTTCTATGTGTATATCTCTTCTCTGTCCTCCTCCTTCATGTCTACAAAGCCCTCAATGGGCTTGCCCCCACCTACATCCAAAGTCTGCTCACCCACCACACCACCTCCAGGCCCTCAGATCGGCCGACTTGGGGTTACTGAACATCCCGTGGTCTAGGCATAAGCTCAGGGGCGATCGATCGAGCCTCTGCAGTTGCAGCCCCTAGACCGTGGAACAGCATCACCCCCCTTCCCATCAGAACTGCCCCATCCATCGACTCCTTTAAGTTGAGACTTAAAACTCATCTCTACTCCCAAGCCTTTCCTGACGTCCTCTGAGGGAGGGCTATATGTATGTATTTATGTATGTACTTAATCTATGAACCACTGTTGTACAACATTAGTACTTCCACCAATGTTAAGCACTTTGGCCAACGAGAGCTGTTTTTTAAATCTGCTGTAGAAATAAAAATGATTTGACTTATCTGTTTATTTATGTGTACATAGAAACATAGACAATAGGTGCAGGAGGAGGACATTCGGCCCTTCCAGCCAGCACCGCCATTCAATGTGATCATGGCTGATCGTCCCCTATCAATAACCCGTGCCTGCCTTCTCCCCATATCCCTTGACTCCACTTGCCCCTAGAGCTCTATCTAACTCTCTCTTAAATCCATCCAGTGACTTGGCCTCCACTGCCCTCTGTGGCAGGGAATTCCACAAATTCACAACTCTCTGGGTGGAAAAGGTTTTTCTCACCTCAGTCTTAAATGGCCTCCCCTTTATTCTAGGGACGACAGATGGCACAATGGGCTAAGTGTTCGCTGGCGACCGGAAGGTAGCCGGTTCGAATCCCGCTTGGAGTGCATACTGTCGTTGTGTCCTTGGGCAAGACACTTCACCCACCTTTGCCTGTGTGTGTGAATGTGTGTGAGTGATTGGTGGTGGTCGGAGGGGCCGTAGGCGCAGATTGGCAGCCACGCTTCCGTCAGTCTGCCCCAGGGCAGCTGTGGCTACAGAAGTAACTTACCACCACCGAGTGTGACTGAGGAGTGAATGAATAATGCGATGTAAAGCGCCTTGAGTATTAGAAAGGCGCTATATAAATCCCATCCATTATTATGAATGAATGAAATGAATGAATGAATGAATGAATGAATGAATGAATGAATGAAAACTTTATTGTCATTCAGATATACACCTAGACACAGTGCACCTTGAATGAAATTTCGTTGCATTTGACTCTCCAATCAGGTAAATAGTAAAAGTAAAAGTGCTAGGTGCGTCCATAAAAATGCCTCATGTGCATGGTTGTGTAAAATAAATATATATAAAAAGTTTTTAAAAAGTGTCGATATTTAAAAAGTTCTAGCCTCGGTTTTGTTGATTGTTCAGTAATCATAGAATCATAGAAAGTAGGTGCGAGAGTAGACCACCAGGTCCGTCGAGCCCGCACCGCCATTCGCTCATGGCTGAACACTAAACAGACACACTACCCACAAACAGTAGACACAAGACACAGAACACAAGACACTACCCTCCCCTTTATACCGCTATCACCCCTCTCCACCCCAAGAACCGCGTGATCTCCTGGGGGAGGCAAAAAAACGGATAAAAACCCAGGTCCAATTCGGGAAAAAAATCCGGGAAATTCCTCTCCGACCCCAATCCAGGCGATCGACACTTGTCCAGGAGATCACTCAGGTCTTACTATACTAACATCCCTAGGTCCATATCCCTGCCCTCTCCCCGTAGCCCCTTATCCCCTTGGCAGCTAAAAAACCATCTATTTTAGACTTAAATATATTTAACGTTTCTGCTTCCACTGCTCCCTGGGGCAGTGAATTCCATAAATTAACCACCTCTGGGTGAAGAAGTTCTTCCTCATTTCAGTTTTAAAAGAGCCCCCCTTATTCTGCAACTATGTCCTCTAGTTCTAGTTTCCCCGATCATTGGGAACATCCTCGGTGCATCCACCCGATCAAGGCCCCTCACGATCTTATATGTTTCAATGAGATCGCCTCTCATTCTTCTAAACTCCAAAGAGTAGAGTTCCAGCCTACTTAACCTTTCCTCATATGTCAATCCCCTCATTGCAGGAATTAATCTTGTAAATCTTATGGCCTGGGGGATGAAGCTGTTGCAGAACCTGGTTGTCCCGCTCTTCATGCTGCGGTACCTCCTCCCAGAGTTAAGCAGTATAAACAGTCCATATTGTGGGTGTGTGGGGGCTCTGGTAATGCCCTTAGCTCTAATCAGACAGCGCTTGTACCCCATGTCCATGATTGAGGGAAGAGAAGTCCCAATGATTTTTTCCGCTGTCCTCACCACTCTCTGAAGGCACTTCCAGTCCGCAGCTGTACAGCTGCCGCACCACGTAGAGATGCAGCTGGTCATGACCGACTCAATTGTGCTTCTGTAGAAGATGGCGAGGATGGGAGGGTGGAGGTGTAAACTTCTCAACCTGCGGAGGAAGTACAACCGCTGCTGTGCCCGTTTTGCCAGAGATGTAATGTTTGTGGACCAGTTTAAGGTGTCCGTTATATGCACCCCCAGGAACTTGATCTTTTTCACCTGCTCCACTGCTGAGTTGTTGATGCAAAGTGGAGTGTGACTGGGCTGAATTTTCCTTCTGAAATCGACGACTATCTCCTTGGTTTTGTTCACATTTAGGAGAAGGTTGTTCCTGCTGCACCAGCTCACGAGCTGTTCCACCTCCTCTCTATATGCCTGGTCGTCGTTATTGCGGATGAGGCCCACTACTGTTGTGTCATCCGCGTATTTGATGATATGGTTAGTAGTGGACCTGGCGACACAGTCATGTGTCATCAATGTGAAGAGCAGCGGACTCAGGACACAGCCCTGAGGGGATCCGGTGCTCAGTGTGATGACCGAGGATAATTATTATTATTCTAAGACTGTGTGGCCCCTGGTTCTGGACTCACCCAACATTGGGAACATTTTTCCTGCATCTAGTTTGTCCAGTCCTTTTATAATTGTATATGTTTCTATAAGACCTCCCTCTCATCCTTCTAAACTCCAGTGAATACAAGCCTAGTCTTTTCAATCTTTCCTCATATGACAGTCCCGCCATCCCAGGGATCAATCTGGTGAACCTACGCTGGGCTCCCTCAATCACAAGGATGTCCTTCCTCAAATTATGTGTATATTGAACTGAATTGTTCTGTATTTTTGCTTACAATATTCTGCAAGGTAGAATTTCATTGTCCTATGTGTGTGTGTGTGGGACACATGATAATAAATCTCTCTCTTGACTTGACTAGACTAGACTTGATATCTGGTGGCCATTGACATTGACAATGCTTTGGTTAGTTGGACTACAACCCCCACCATGAGGATCCACCCGCCCCAGCTCCCGCGAGAGGGGGAGGCGGTGAAGAAGGGGGGCTTAGTTGATGAAATGCAGTGAGCAGCCTGGAGCGGCGTTTCCTGTCGGGGACCGCCCAGACCTTGGCTTCGGCGGCGGCACAGCGCTGGAGCGCTATCACGGAGCGGGCGATGCCTTACCTGGGTCGCCGCGCTGGAGCTCCGGTGAGCTGAGACCGCCGGGTAAAACATCGCGGAGCTGCGGGACTGTGGAGCGACCAGCTGCGGGCGGCGGCGCCGAACTTAACATCGGGAGCCTGGGATCTCGCGACGAGATCGCCAGTTGTGGAGCTCCAACCGGCGGGGCCTTGTCGGCTTCGGAAGCCGCGGCCTCCAGTGCGGAAGCGGCCGTTCCAGGGTTCCCAGGCTGCTGTGGGGGTTCCCCCGACGTCGGAGCAACATCACCCGGCGAGAACGGCCAGGAACATCAGGCCTCCGTAGAGGCAACTGTGGAGGCCTCAATAGGCCCGACTATGGGTGAACTGGGGTTGGGGACTGGACTTTGTGCCTTCACCTACAGTGGGAGCCATTGTAGGGGGATGTTCTATGTGTTTAAGACTCTCATTGGTGTTATGTCTGTTGTTTTTTTGTGTGCTGCAAAATGGCAAAAAGCATTTCACTTCACTACACCTGGGGGACACATGAGAATAAAACTCTCTCTCTCTTGACTTGACATCTTGTGGCCATTGTGGTCTTGTGGTGGTGGCACGACTCTGTGTCGCAGCGGCCCCTACAGCCTGTCTGATTTTTGTTATTTTTTGTCTTGTTAAATGTAGCTGTTCGTGTTTTTTAATACTGTTTTATATGTAAGGTTATCCATTTTGGTGGCAAAAACAGGAAAGCAGACTATTATCTGAATGGTGGCCGATTAGGAAAAGGGGAGATGCAACGAGACCTGGGTGTCATGGTACACCAGTCATTGAAAGTAGGCATGCAGGTGCAGCAGGCAGTGAAGAAAGCCAATGGTATGTTAGCTTTCATAGCAAAAGGATTTGAGTCTAGGAGCAGGGAGGTTCTACTGCAGTTGTACAGGGTCTTGGTGAGACCACACCTGGAGTATTGCGTACAGTTTTGGTCTCCTAATCTGAGGAAGGACATTATTGCCATAGAGGGAGTACAGAGAAGGTTCACCAGACTGATTCCTGGGATGTCAGGACTGTCTTATGAAGAAAGACTGGATAGACTTGGTTTATACTCTCTAGAATTTAGGAGATTGAGGGGGGATCTTATAGAAACTTACAAAATTCTTAAGGGGTTGGACAGGCTAGATGCAGGAAGATTGCTCCCGATGTTGGGGAAGTCCAGGACAAGGGGTCACAGCTTAAGGATAAGGGGGAAATCCTTTAAAACCGAGATGAGAAGAACTTTTTTCACACAGAGAGTGGTGAATCTGTGGAACTCTCTGCCACAGAGGGTAGTTGAGGCCACAGTTCATTGGCTATATTTAAGAGGGAGTTAGATGTGGCCCTTGTGGTTAAGGGGATCAGGGGGTATGGAGAGAAGGCAGGTACGGGATACTGAGTTGGATGATCAGCCATGATCATATTGAATGGCGAATGGTGCAGGCTCGAAGGGCCGAATGGCCTCTACTCCTGCACCTATTGTCTATGTTTCTATGTTTCTATGTTTTTAACTGTGTGGGGGGCGGGGGCGGGGGAGGGGTAAACTGTTTAAAATCTCTTCCCTGCACGGGAGACCCGACCTTTTCCCCTGTCGTGTCTCCGTTGTCGTTGGGGCCTAGCACCGTGGAGCGGCCTCCAGCCGGGGCGACCAGGGGGCTCCAGTCACGGGGACTGGGGAGCTGCGGACTACTCGCCATCGTGGGGCTGGCCGGCCTTGGAGCGTGGGGAGCAGTGGTGGCTCGCTGTGCGGCCCGGCCCCGGAGCTCGGAGGCTCCAGCAACCTAGCCGCAGGTCTGGTGGACTGTCGGGGTATCGGGAGCTCGTGGGCCCGGGTGGGAGACCGCTTCCCGGAGCTCCCGCAACGCGACTTCTCCAGCCCGTGTCGCTGGGTTGGAACGACCCGGAGCGGGGACGTACATTGCCCGGCGTCGACATCGGGAGAGAAATGGTGTAGGGGAGAGAAAAGACTTTGCCTTCTGTAAAGGAGTGATGTCTAACACACTGTAACCTTTACTAGGAGTTTATTATAACACATGGCACACACGTCCCAGCACTGACTGCATCCAGCCTTCAGGCGTACTGGGACCTAGTGGGAGGAACAAAGGGAGAATACATAGATACATAGAAACATAGACAATAGGTGCAGGAGTAGAGGCCATTCGGCCCTTCGAGCCTGCACCATTCGCCATTCAATATGATCATGGCTGATCATCCAACTCAGTATCCTGTACCTGCCTTCTCTCCATACCCCCTGATCCCTTTAGCCACAAGGGCCACATCTAACTCCCTCTTAAATATAGCCAATGAACTGTGGCCTCAACCACCTTCTGTGGCAGAGAGTTCCAGAGATTCACCACTGAAAAAGTTTCTTCTCATCTCGGTTTTAAAGGATTTCCCCCTTATCCTTAAACTGTGACCCCTTGTCCTGGACTTCCCCAACATCGGGAACAATCTTCCTGCATCTAGCCTGTCCACCCCCATAAGAATTTTGTACGTTTCTATAAGATCCCCTCTCAATCTCCTAAATTCTAGCGAGTATAAGCCAAGTCTATCCAGTCTTTCTTCATATGAAAGTCCTGACATCCCAGGAATCAGTCTGGTGAACCATCTCTGCACTCCCTCTATGGCTATAATGTCCTTCCTCAGATTTGGAGTCCAAAACTGTACGCAATACTCCAGGTGTGGTCTCACCAAGACACTGTACAACTGCAGTAGAACCTCCCTGCTCCTATACTCAAATCCTCTACGGCAAGAATGTCTTTCCCCAGATTAGGAGACCAAAACTGTACGCAATACTCCAGGTGTGGTCTCACCAAGACCCTGTACAACTGCAGTAGAACCTCCCTGCTCCTATACTCAAATCCTTTTGCTATGAAAGCTAACATACCATTGGCTTTCTTCACTGCCTGCTGCACCTGCATGCCTACTTTCAATGACTGGTGTACCATGACACCCAGGTCTCGCTGCATCTCCCCTTTTCCTAATCGGCCACCATTTAGATAATAGTCTGCTTTCCTGTTTTTGCCACCAAAGTGGATACCACAGTTATACTAATATGATGGGGCGTGGTTAGTGGTGATGAGGTAGCTACATTATAGGTTGCATGCATAAACCATCTACATCCTTCCCCTTACAAATTACACAAGGCAGGTTGGTTATACAGTACCTGCAAAGCTAAACGAAGTCTCCGTATCGAGCCGGAGGTTTGACAACCCGACCCGAGCGAGTTCGCACAGCACCCTCACCCTCCCCACCCGAAAGAAGAGGAGGAGGGACAGGAACAGAAACAGGAGGGGGAGAGAAGGTGGGTGGAGACCCGAGCTTGGAAGGGGAACGGAGAGGCACAGGTGAGCCAGGTGAAACAGAAGGGGTAGCATGAGCAGAAGTCGGAGAGAGAGAAGACCTGACAGGGGACGGCAGGGCCGGAGGAGCGAACCCGGGAGGAACAGGGGGAGGTGCCCGAGGCAAGCTGACCGACTGGGGCATGCAGGGAGCAGAGGGTAAGTTAGTGGAGGAAGGCTCGACACGCGATGGAGGGGTATACGGAATCGCAGGAGGTGGTTTGGGCTCGTTGACCGCCAACAGCTGCGCCGGTATACAGTCCCCTCAAAATCCACCAGGTAGGACCGTGGCGCGCTGTCGAACCCGACCACGGTGGCTAGTCGGGGAAAACCGGTAGACGTCTGCAAACGGACGACCTGGCCAGGCAGCAGTGGGGATAGAGGGCGGCAGGATTTGTCGTGCGAGCGGCGCTGGATTTCACTTACGTTCACTTTTGCCCCCGTATCCAGCTTCGCAGAGAAGGGCTGATTGTTCACAGTAATGAGCACAGATGGATCGGGGAGGCGAGATCGGCTGTGGAGGACAGTGTAAACACTTGCATCTCCCATGGAATAGCTGAGCTCAGAGCTGGGGGCAGTGTCGACAGAGGACTGAGAATCCATCTCACTATCAACTTGCTGAAGGTTGTTTAGGAGTTGTCTGGGAGCTGAGGGCACTTTCCCACGGGACCGGCAGGCAGCTGCAAAATGGTTCATTTTCCTGCAGAAATTGCAGGTCTTTCCGAGGGCTGGGCACTGTGATTCCGTAGGATGCACATAATTACAGTTTGGACACTTCTGAGATCGCGGGACCCGAGATGTACGAGCAGGCCGCGGTGGAGGGCGAAAGTTGTCCTGCATGCGTCGTTGTCCAGCAACACCAGTCAGATTTATGGCTCGGCTGTCGGACCCCCGCTGTCCATGCGGAGGGGTGACCACTTCGGCGATGCGGCACGCATGCATTGCTTGAGTCAGGGTTAGGTCAGGCCGTTGCAGCAAGTCGGCACGTAGTTTCTGGTCGAGCATGCCAGTGACGAGAATGTCCCTGGTGAGCTGGTCGCGCATGGTTTCAAAACGGCACCGCTGAGCAAGGTAGCGCAGGTCAGCGATGAAACACTCGACAGGTTCGTCCGGCTGTTGCTTGCGTGAGAAGAACCTGGCCCGCTCCAGTATGCGGTTGGAGGGCGGGTCGCAAATCTCCGCGAACTTGCGCTAAAGACATACCGGGTCGTCGGCAGATTCAGCTGGCTCGACCGGCTGGCCGTTGTCATCCAGGACCGCTGGTTCGTAGACGAAGGCCTGAGCTCTCTTCATTGCGTCGGGATCGGCCAGGTTGAGCAGGAGTGATGCTTTGACCGCGGCTGGGTCGTTCCGGTGCGCGATATTGACGTAGTGAGTGTAGCCCATCACAAAAGTCGACCAAGGTCAGCGTCGAAGACAAGGGGAGATGGCTTGCGGCATGAGGATGCCATGTCAAGGGAAACCCAACACTGGGCACAAACGGGGACAAATGAAAGAAAACCGGTAAACGGGAAGCGCGAGTTTAACCTTCTGACACCATGTAAAGGAGTGATGTCTAACACACTGTAACCTTTACTAGGAGTTTAATATAGCACATGGCACACACATCCCAGCACTGACTGCATCCAGCCTTCAGGCGTACTGGGACCTAGTGGGAGGAACAAAGGGAGGATACTACAGTTATACTAATATGATGGGGCGTGGTTAGTGGTGATGAGGTAACTACATTATATAGGTATGTTGCAACGCCTACCTGAAGCGTCGCTGAAAATCTGTCGCTGCGGGTGTGCGCGATTTTGGCGCCGTTTAGAGGCGGGCGGGTTTAAAAAGCGATTTTCTCTAGGCTGTTCCAATCGAAGATGTTCAGCCTAGTTAATTATTAACGAAAAATCGCTGGAAGACCCCGTCGCAAAAGCTATTATTAGTTTTAAAGGCCTCGTATAATAGTTATAGTAGTTTAAAAATCAATCTCTAAACCCGCGACCACCGGCAGCTGTCAGGGTTGCATAGAGCAAATAATAGAAGGTAGACTGTATATTTTTACATTAAAAAGGGCTTCTTAAGATCCCTTTATACAAAGTTTAATGTTTCAAGCAGCTAATTTTGGGCCCATTATATCCCGCAGTATTTTTCTGGGCATTTGAGGCACAAATCCACCGCAATGTGAACGTTCTAAACCAGCGCGTTCCACAGGGACCCACTAGAAAGCTGATTTAAATGCCATTAATTTACAGCAATTGAACACTAAATTCCTTCCATTTGGCCTATAAATTAATGTAAATGAGATTTAAAAATCATGTTTTATTGTGAATTATTTGTGAATATTATTTTGACACTTAGGCTATTTAAAAATGTTAATCATTTATTAAGAAATGGATAGATGTTTAGATCTAGTAATTGAAGTTTGAAATTAGCTACAATTAGGTAACTAACTAATTATATGCTTTAATTTCAGGTCATCCAAGTAAGATTATTTTATATTTGTTTCAGAATGGTTCAATCTACGAAAACGAAAATTTCATTCAGTTCTCTTAATTTTTAAGAAAGTTATGGGCTTTTGACTGTCCACGATCACAGCTTTTTTGTTATGTCCATAGAAAATTAATAGGGAACAAGATGCTAATTTCCGAGTATGAAAATGGCCATAACTTTTTAAATACTTGAGATATGAAAGTGAATTAGGTGTCAAATTAAACTTCTTTTTATGCTTTATCTGATGGGATAAATTGCAGACTTGATTTTTAAAATCTCAAACTTTTGTAACATTGCTACATTATAGGTTGCATGCATAAACCATCTACACCTTGTTTGTGTAAATTGAATTGTGTATATGTCTTGTAGGAAATTGTCTTTGGCTGTGGAAACTGAGTTTCGTTTGAGCATCACTGAGGTTCAAATGACATGTAATAAACATTGTATAGGGAGGTTGCACGAAAGGTCACTGGGTCATAGGGCTTGACACACGGAGCCGCTAAATCCAACTGGAAGACATCCGTCACTTCCGGTATATGTTATTAATGCTAAAAAACGCGTACTTTTTGTTGGATTTTGGCGCTGAAAAAAATTGTGGAAGTCGGGGTAAGAGAGAGTGTGAGAGACATCGTACCCAACTTCGGAATCCCAAACGTGAAGCGAAATGAAGGTAAAGAGAAGCGAGAACTGAAGGGACAACAACAGCTAAAGTGCTTGGTAAACATTGAAAATATTGGGAATTATCGTGTTTGCTCACTGCATTTCATCAACAGTAAGGCATTATAACCATATAACAATTACAGCATGGAAACAGGCCATCTCGGCCCTACAAGTCCGTGCCGAACAACTTTTTTTCCCTTAGTCCCACCTGCCTGCACTCATACCATAACCCTCCATTCCCTTCTCATCCATATACCTATCCAATTTATTTTTAAATGATACCAACGAACCTGCCTCCACCACTTCCACTGGAAGCTCATTCCACACCGCTACCACTCT
Organism: Amblyraja radiata; assembly: GCF_010909765.2. NCBI lineage: Eukaryota > Metazoa > Chordata > Chondrichthyes > Rajiformes > Rajidae > Amblyraja > Amblyraja radiata. The sequence goes on from NW_022630372.1 coordinate 18,392, forward strand.
CTGAGTAAAGAAGTACCCCCTCATGTTACCCCTAAACTTCTGTCCCTTAATTCTGAAGTCATGTCCTCTTGTTTGAATCTTCCCTATTCTCAAAGGGAAAAGCTTGATCACATCAACTCTGCCTATCCCTCTCATCATTTTAAAGACCTCTATCAAGTCCCCCCTTAGCCTTCTGCGCTCCAGAGAATAAAGCCCTAACTTATTCAACCTATCTCTGTAACTTAGTTGTTGAAACCCAGGCAACATTCTAGTAAATCTCCTCTGTACTCTCTATTTTGTTGACATCCTTCCTATAATTGGGCGACCAAAATTGTACACCATACTCCAGATTTGGTCTCACCAATGCCTTGTACAATTTTAACATTACATCCCAGCTTCTATACTCAATGCTCTGATTTATAAAGGGTAGCATACCAAAAGCTTTCTTTACCACCCTATCTATATGAGATTCCACCTTCAAGGAACCATGCACGGTTATTCCCAGATCCCTCTGTTCAACTGCATTCTTCAATTCCCTACCGTTTATCATGTACGTCCTATTTTGATTTGTCCTGCCAAGGTGTAGCACCTCACATTTATCAGCATTAAACTCCATCTGCCATCTTTCAGCCCATTTTTCCAAATGGCCTAAATCACTCTGTAGACTTTGGAAATCCTCTTCATTATCCACAACACCCCCTATCTTAGTATCATCTGCATACTTACTAATCCAATTTACCACCCCTTCATCCAGATCATTGATGTACATGACAAACAACAAAGGACCCAACACAGATCCCTGAGGCACCCCACTAGTCACTGGCCTCCAACCCGACAACTACAAACTGTGTTTGTGTTTTTTCTTGATTCCTTTGGTATCTAAAAATTCTCAGAAGTGATGAAACTAGCTGTAAATTTTTCTTCAGATGAGTTTTGATTTTTATGTGTAAAAACCCACGAGATCCATGGCCGATTTAAAAAAATTTACAGCCAGATTTATCACTTCTGGAACTTTTTAAGATGCCAAAGGAATCAAGAAAGAACACAAATAATGCCTTACTGTTGATGAAATGCAGTGAGCAAACGGCCAATGTTCGCCAAGCACTCGGGCTGTTGTTGTCCCTTCAGCTCTCGCTTCTATCTACCGTAATTTCTCCTCACTTTAGGAATTCTGAAGTAGGCTAAATGTCTCTCAAGCTTATTCCGATTTCCATCATTATTTACAGCGCAAAAATGGACAATTTCAGCGGTGGGGTTTTAACGGTCCCACTATGCTGGAAACAATGGTAAGTGCCTACCTGCAGTTCATCACGTGTACTCCACTTGGAGTAGCCTAGCAACAGTACGGGTCATGGGTCGTGACCCCACTGCCGTGAAACCTCCCTATATGGATGGGAAAGGAATGGAGGGTTATGGTCTGAGTGCAGGTTGATGGGACTAGGGGAGAATACGTGTTCGGCACGGACTAGAAGGGCCGAGATGGCCTGTTTCCGTGCTGTCATTGTTATATGGTTATATGGTTTATATGGTATAGCTGCAGGCAACGACAAAAACACCTTCAGGGAACTGTGCACAGTTATTCCTAGATCCCTCAGTTCAACTGCATTCCTCAATTCGCTACATAGATACATAGAAAATAGGTGCAGGAGTAGCATCCCATCAGAACTGCCCCCTCCATCGACTCCTTTAAGTCAAGACTAAAGACTTATCTATACTCCCAAGCCTTTCCTGACGTCCTCTGAGCGAGGGCTACATGTATATATTTATGTAGTTTGTTTTGTTGTGCTATTCTTATAACAAATGTAAAGCACTTTGGCCAAGAAGAGGTGTATTTTAAATGTGCTATATAAATAAATGTGACTTGACTTGACTTCTGTACATAGAAACATAGACAATAGGTGCAGGAGTAGAGGCCATTCGGCCCTTCGAGCCTGCACCATTCGCCATTCAATATGATCATGGCTGATCATCCAACTCAGTATCCCGTACCTGCCTTCTCTCCATACCCCCTGATCCCTTTAGCCACAAGGGCCACATCTAACTCCCTCTTAAATATAGCCAATGAACTGTGGCCTCAACTACCCTCTGTGGCAGAGAATTCCACAGATTCACCACTCTCTGTGTGTGAAAAAGTTTCTTCTCATCTCGGTCCTAAAGGATTTCCCCCTTATCCTTAAGCTGTGACCCCTTGTCCTGGACTTCCCCAACATCGGGAACAATCTTCCTGCATCTAGCCTGTCCAACCCCATAAGAATTTTGTACGTTTCTATAAGATCCCCCCTCAATCTCCTAAATTCTAGCGAGTACAAGCCGAGTCTATCCAGTCTTTCTTCATATGAAAGTCCTGACATCCCAGAAATCAGTCTGGTGAACCTTCTCTGTACTCCCTCTATGGCAAGAATGTCTTTCCTCAGATTTGGAGACCAAAACTGTACGCAATACTCCAGGTGTGGTCTCACCAAGACCCTGTACAACTGCAATAGGACCTCCCTGCTCCTATACTCAAATCCTCTATGGCAACAATGTCCTTCCTCAGATTAGGAGACCAAAACTGTACACAATACTCCAGGTGTGGTCTCACCAAGACCCTGTACAACTGCAGTAGAACCTCCCTGCTCCTATACTCAAATCCTTTTGCTATGAAAGCTAACATACCATTTACCATGTACTGGGGGCGTTGTCCTGTGCACAGCTGCCCAGCCAGCAGCTGTCTGTCGTTTCATCTTTTTATTTTTATTTTAGTTAGTTAAAGTGTT
>NW_022630373.1:0-21142 GCF_010909765.2 Amblyraja radiata
GACGCTGCCTGACCCGCTGAGTTACTACAGCATTTCGTGTCTATCTTCGATGTAAACTAGCATCTGCAGTTTCTTCCGACATATTGGTTTGCCTTACAGCAGATTAAAACAATACTTCCTGACCTGTTAAGCAAGATAACACTCCGATGAATGTGCAGTTTTAATGCCATCATAAACAGAACAATGTGCCCCATGAATCATGTTTTAAAAACAATACGTCGTCACTTTGGCTAACACAACATTGATTTCTCAGTAACGCTCACTGTTATCCCAGATGGCTCAATTGGGTTGATGGTATTTAGACATTTTAATATTTATTCGTATAATGTAAAAACACATTTAGTATTAGTAAAATAAAACCCATTACCATTAAGTTAAAACAGGAGTATACTTAAGCCACAAGATGCCAAAATATATTAATAGGAATCTGAGGGGTAACTTTTTCACACAAAGGGTGGTGGGTGGATGGAACAGGCTGCCAGAGGAGGTAGTCGAGGCAGGGCAAGAAACAGTTAGATAGGTACAGGGTTAGAGGGATGTGGACCAAACGCGGGCAGGTGGGACTAGTGTAGCTGGGACATGTTGGCTGGTGTGGGCAAGTTAGGCCGAAGGGCCTGTTTCCACACTGTATCACTCTATGACTCTATGAACATACAACTCAATGTGCCTCCCATTGGTGTTTGGCATAGAGAAACTAGTTATTTTGGGTTAAAACTCCCACTCCACATTAGTGGGAGTGTGACAGCGGGCACATCCTATTTCCATTCACCCACTGATAGTGGGCTAGCGTTATTTTTAATTTTTAACCAAAAATAAACTTTATTCAGAATAAACAATATCTACAAAACAAGAACAGTCCAAAGATTTTTTTCTGACATTCTCAGAATCTATACATTAATTAGTGTCATATTCAGCAGTGTTTGCAACTATCCTTAAACCAAACAACCTTGCCACCCATGTGACCCCCTGGGGTGATATCCCTACCCTTGTTTGAGGGGTGTCCCCACCACACCCTGCCCCCCAATATCCAGCAGCGGAAGGACCCTAGACTGTGGTCCTCCCCCACCGAGCCTCGGCGTTGGCTGCACCGAGCTTCAGTGATTCCCTCAGCACGTACTCCTGCAGTCTGGAGCAGGTCAGTCGGCAATATTCCCCGATGGACATCTCGCTCCACTGGGAGGTCAACAAAGCTCGGGCTGACCAAAGAGCGTCTTTCACTGAGTTGATGAAATTGCAGCAGCACTCGATGTCTGTCTCCGGATGTGTCCCTGGAAACAGTCCGTACATCAGAGAATCCTCTGTTGCGGAGTTGTTTGGGATACACCGTGACCCTTGCATCCAGTGATGGAAATGGGTTTCAGGAACTAGGGGTACACTAAGGTCCATGAGGCTGAGGTTGGGAAGGAAGGGGGGGGGGGGGGGTTGCGCTATAAGCCCCCCGTGAGAAATGTTTTGTAATGTGGTAAATTTCAGGATCATTTTGAGCCTGCATGCACTGGGTATGATGATTACATACACATTGTATCAGTAACTCAGTCAAATAAAGATAGGTATCTCAGTAAGGGAAGCTGGTCGCAATGCCCCTTGGAGACTGCGTCTGATTGGCCGCCGAGTGACCAGCGCATTATGTGATTAGACACCATGCCCTTGGAGACAGCGGCTGATTGGACGGGAGGAGACCGATTTGTTGATTGGACGGGAATTTTTAGGGAAGCTGGTCGGTGATTGGACGCAACCCCCTTAGAGACAGCGGTTGATTGGCCGCCATATAATCGGGCACAAAAAATTGACAAATAGGAAAACAAAAAAATCGGAATTTCGATTTAAATCTGATATAAGGTACATTGGGTGGGTATCGATTAATTCTAGACAACAGATTAAAAAAAAAAATCTAATCCCATTAAATCAATCAAGGTGTATTATGATGTGTTCTACAGTATGAAGTGTACAGCAAAACTTGCACTTCCAGAGTGGTCTATCGTGTTGTTTCTTCAGCGGAACACGGATTTGTTTTAAGAGCAAAACATAATGTGCTGGAGAAATCGGCAGGTTAGGCTGGATCTATGGAGGGTCCGAAGAAGGGTCTCGACCCACAACTTCACCTATTCCTTCTCTCCAGAGATTCTGCCTGACCCGCTGAGTTACTCCAGCATTTTGTGTCTATCTGTGGAGGGAATGGCTAGGCGACGTTTAGGATCAGGTCCCTTCTTCAGGCATTTTTTAAGCAGTTGGGAAAGATCGAAAATTTCACGTATTTAAATATGTTGTAACGAATATTACTGGTAGAGTGGGAGAAAATTCCATGAGCCATAATTGCCACATACATACCCAAAAGTAGAAATGTAGAAAGGTACAGTGTGTAAAAAAGATATTACGAGCTTTGTAGTCTCCTTGTACCAATCAAACGCCAAATTCAAAATTCTATATTTTGAAAATGGGCAAAGCAAAAAGTAGCATGTTCTCTTGAAAGGCTTATCCTAAAATAATTGATCGGAAGGGTGTGATTTTCAGTCAGGATGTCTGTATCATTCAGTCTGTGAGCTCGCGGTCCGGAGCCCTTCTCTATTACCCCTCTACATAAAAACAAAGTGTCAATGCCTCTTCAAGGTCTACTAATCCACCCGTATCTTCAGTTGCAGGTACAGCTGAAGGGATTTGGCGTTTGGGCGACACTATGAATTTATATGAATTTTAAAAATTTGATACGTTTAAATCGTTCAAAAGCTACAAACACAACATGATAAATAACACTAAATAAAACTGAAGCAAATAAAGGCAAACAGAAGAACTAACCTTGAAGGTGAGAGAGAAAACAACACAAATAAACGTATTTAAAAAAAATTCATATAACGTCCCTAAATGACGGGTTACAAATTACCAAATAACGTGGGTAGACAAAAATGCTGGAGAAACTCAGCGGGTGAGATGCTGCCTCACCCACTGAGTTTCTCCAGCATTTTTGTCTTTTGCAGTTCCTTCTTAAAATAACGTGGTTGAATGACTGTACCTGCATACAGGAAGAAGCCCGCGCATGCGGTCCAGAGCCCTTAATGACAGTAGTTTTATGAAATTCTCCCGTGAATTTTATTCAAAGGAATGCGGCTTCATTAAAATATGTTCAAAACACAATTACATTTACTGAGGAATGTGGATTAATGTATTGATGACACATTGTATGACTACGTGTTAACTACTGGCTGTTAACAAGTGCTAACAGTGGTAGTTAACAAATCGTTTTCATCTCATGGCCGGTGCAGCGGTGACTCGTAACAAGCTTCGGTAAAGATTGTAAATTGAATTGAATTTGAATTGAATTGATTTTATTAGGGACAGTGCATATTAATAAACATTTGCATGTAATATGCAAGATTGTAGCCAGTAGCTAATTTCCATCTTTAGTCCCAACACAAGGTAAACACATCCCAAACAAGGTAAAAACAAAAGACAAAAACAAAAACAAAACAAACAATAAAGTAAAAAAGTAGCAATTAAAGAGTACCATAGGATAATTTTAAGGTAGATTATGATTGCAATTTTGATTTTGCAGTAACCATGTTTTTAGATGTTTGGTAAATGAGGTAAGGGTTGGCAGATCCCGTATGACGCATGGTATCGCGTTCCAGGTCTGCGACGCTCGATATGAAAATACTGACTGCCCAAAGACACTTTTCCTAAACGGGACTATACAATCACCCCTGGAGGCTGCTCTTGTCGACCTATTTGTGTTTTTCTTTATGAAGTCCTTTAACGGAGGTGGAGCTAGTCCACGGAAGATTTTGTAAACCAAAATCGAGTCCGAATATTTGATTACGTTTTCCCAGCTCAGCAGATCAAATGTCTTCAGGATGCTACAGTGATGGTACATTCTGGGCTTTTTGTCAAGAGTTTTTAGGGCTTGTTTATAAGCAATTTCAACAGGCTTTAGTGTGGACTGACATGCCAGTGACCAAGTTGTTATACAGTAGGTCATGTACGGCACAATCATTGCATTAAAGTATAGTTTGGCTGAATCAATAGTTAAATTATTTCTAATATATCTAAAGTTGGACAAATTAAATTTTATTAAATTTACTGTTCTTTTCACCTGTTGTTTGAAGCAGAGCTGTGAATCGATCACGATTCCTAAATATTTAAACTCATGTACAATTTTAAGTTTTGTTCCATGTACAAACACATCAGGATCTCCATCAGTACTTGCCTTTTTGGAGAAAAACATACAGACAGTCTTTGACACATTAAGATGTAGATCAGAAAACTGCAACCAGTTTGACACATTAATCATAGCAGCTGATAGGTCTTGTGCAGCTTGATGTTCGTTTTTGGCATGTACATACACAACTGCATCGTCAGCATACATCTGGCAAGTTACATTTGATGGACAGCTACTTGGTAGATCATTAATGTACAGACTGAATAATAGCGGTCCCAAGATTGAACCTTGAGGTACACCAAGAGGGTTTTTAGAAGTTGCAGATTTACTGTTGTGCACTCTAACACATTGTTTTCTCTGTACCATATATGACTCAATCCATTTCATCGTGCTCAAAGAGAGGTTAAAATAGGACAGTTTGGTCATCAAGATCTGGTGGTTCACAGTATCAAAGGCTTTTCGTAAATCAAGAAAAACAGCTCCTATAACACCACCTGCATCAATTTTGGACTTCATATTTTCCAAAAGGAAGCAAAGTGCCGTCTCGGTGGAGTGATATTTTCTGAAGCCAAATTGCATTGGGTTTAGGGTATATGGACTATTGTTTAAATGTTTAATTATCTGTCCTGCAACCCATTTTTCAGCTATCTTGGAAATTGCCGGAAGAATGCTTATTGGTCTATAATTACTAATTATAGTGGGGTCTCCTGATTTTAAAATTGGAGTTATTACTGCATATTTCCAAGAATTTGGGAATACACATTCGTTTATGGACTTGTTGATGATGCTGGTAATTGGAGCAATGAGTGACTGCTTATGAGCTTTAAGAAACATAATTGTCCCGTGTGTTGGATAGGGTTAGTGTACGGGGCAATCACTGGTCGGCGCGATGGGCCGAAGAGCCTGTTTCTGTGCTGTATTTCTAAACTAAACTAAACTATACTATACTAAGTGAAGGAGGATATCCTGTTGTGATAACAAGGAACTGCAGGTGCTGGTTTAAACCAAAGATACACACAGGGTGCTGGAGGAATTCAGCTGGTCAGGCAGCATCTCTGGAGAATGTGGATCGGCGATGTTTTTCGGGTCGGGACCCTTCTTCAGACTTTCCTGTTGATGGAGCACACTGTACATTGCTCCATTCTGAAAAATTCAGAGCCACCGCCATCAGTAGCAAGGACTAATGGCAATTTAAATAAGTTGCACACACACATTAGCAAGAGATAGGGAGAGTCCCGGAAAAGCGATAGGCTTGGAAAGTTACTCGAATGACCCATGTGAAATTTGTGGAATGACTCCAGTGTGTACGTGGAGCGCCTTGTTCTGCTACGTCCATTGGCAGAGAGTCGCAGGCTGTAATTACAGAGTTTCTTTGCACCTGCTGAATCCAACTGGGAGTTCATGATCGAGTTCATGGCCAAAGACCCAGATGGGGAGGTGAATGCTATCTACATCACTGCTGCGTCAGTGGATAGAGTTGGCGGGACTTATCCGAGTCAAGTCTAACCAAGCGTGGCGCCGGACACACTGTGTCGGAAGGAACTGCAGATGCTGGTTTAAATAGAAGAGAGACACAAAATGCTGGAGTCACTCAGCGGGACCGGCAGCATCTCTGGAGAGAAGTAATGGGTGAATGAAGACCCGAAACGTCACCCATTGCTTCTCTCCAGAGATGCTGCCGGTCCCGCTGAGTTAGTCCAGCATTTTACTTCGGAGTCACGTGAGTGACTACGTGAAGAACCCGCTTCCAACGCATGCGTGTCATATCGCTACACGCATTGCACGAGTCAACAGAAGGGTGGAGGACGTCCCCCAGTAACGGGAGAAGGAAAAAAGGACCAGCAAAAGGCAGGTAAGGACTCTGCATTTTTATTCACAGCAAAATGGACAGAGTGAAAAGGAAGCGGTCTGCTAAATAGCTGCCCGAGAAACGCGTTGTAAACGTGGATGAACGGCAGAGACAGCAGCCGTCGGCTCTAGATGCCTCGGTAGAGGAATCAGCTGTGCCAGAAATCATTCTGGCACCGACGAAACTTACTCACCGGCCGGGAGGCAAAGTTCAAACAAAAACGCACCATCTAGCAGAGCCCGACTTGGAGCAGCAGCCGGCGACCAGCCCGTATCAATATCGGACCAGGGTTGAACGGGTGCAGCAGATGGAACAAACCCGCTATGAGTGGCTGCATACGGAGCAGCCAGGAGAAACAGCTGACCGGGAACAGACGTGGACCGACAGTCAGGACCGGTGTGGCCAGCGGCGGGACGAGGAAAGCCCGCAAACCAGCACCCGTGAGTACCGGGGACGGGAACAGCTGGGATACAGAGAAGAGCAGCACACTGCTGAAAGGCTGCAGGAATGGGAGCAGCCAAAAATAGCAAGTGCAGCTCAACGTAGAGACCGTCTAAAGGAGCTGCTGGAGGAGCTCCTTCACAGTGGCAGTCCCATGAATGTGGAGACTAGCCACAGTGGGCATACAAGCCCCATATGGGTACCCCGTGAGGGACCCCCTGAAATCTCTACCTCTTCGGAGGAGAGTGGGCAGGACCCTGATGGGCCAGACCCTGATCACACAGCTTCCCATGATCCTGAATCTGCAGAAAAACATACACTGCTGGACATGGTGGCTGATTACTTCAAACCAAGTCAAACAGGGGCAGACTTGGATTCCAGGATGGCAGCCAGTATTAACTACATGTCTGGCCATCAACTCCAACAACAAATATTCACAGAGACACTGGCCAGACATCTGCCACCTGGTAACTGTGATGCATTACAAATCCCCAGTGTCAACCAATGCATTTGGAAGCATATGGGGAGGGACATCAGGAACCATGATCTCAAAATCCAGAAAGCCTTAAAGGGGCTTACGGCAGGGATCACAGCTTACATCCGCACCCTGGACAAAACAGAGCAAACTAAAGGCCACCAAGACGAACTAGCCCTGTTCTGTAATGTACAATATGAGCTGAATAGCATGCGGAGGGCGGCTATTCAGCCAGCACTGGATCCTAAATATGCAACAATTTGCAAACAAAGAGCCGTTAAAACCCCAACCCTTTTGTTTGGGGAAGCCAAGACATTGGGGCTCATCAAAACCAGCGCAAAGGCTTATTTTGGATCACGGTACCAGCCACATGGAAGACCGAAAAGTGTGGCTTATATCAGTGGCAGTGCCAGAACCAATATAACCCGCAGCAGCCTTCTTTTAGGGTATGGCCAGGGACGGCCACCCTGGAAGATGCGGAAGCCTAAACCTCCAGTACAACCACGAACACGAATAAAAACAAAACCCCCTTTTTTCAAAAAACAAAGAAAATAATACTACCACCAGTAACCATGGAGGTAGGTGGGTGTGGTTCTTTTGTAAAAAAGGGACCAACGACGGTGGGAGGGAGGTTGCAACACTACAGTGACGAATGGTGTAAAATCACTACAGATTCGTATGTTCTAAGCAGTATTCAGGGTTATCTGATAGAATTTACTCATCCCAATAACCCCCCAGTACAACATACACCAGAAAGGCATTTCGTCCTTACAAAAACCGAACAATCTAAAGCCCACATGGAGCTACAACGATTGTATACAAAAGGTGTGATTGAGCATACTACTCATGAACAATTAAAATTTGTATCAAACATATTTATTAAAAATAAAAAAGATGGGGGTTGCAGGATTATCATTGACCTTTCAACCCTAAACACATTCGTTCAATATGTTCATTTTAAGATGGATACCTTTATCACTGCTAAAGAATTAGTATCAGCTGGTTTCTATATGACAAGCATTGACTTAAAAGATGCATACTATACAGTACCCATCAGAGGGGAACACAGACGGTAGTTAAGTGTAAATTGATACCAGAAACGAATATGGATTATCTAGGATTCACCATTAACACGGTCAATATGTTAGTAACTTTACCAATAAATAAAGCCGCAGCCCTACAGGAGGATTGCAGCGAGCTTCTTAACACCAACAGACCCTCCATTAGACGGGTAGGCCGGATAATTGGGAAGATTGTGGCTACATTCCCGGCCACACATTTTGGGCCATTACATTATCAAAATTTGCAAAGAGCAAAAATTAGAGCACTCAAATTTAACAAAGGTCATTTTGATAGACCTATGGAGCTGCCTACGGAAGCTATAATTGAACTACAGTGGTGGGAACATAGCATTAGGTATTGCTCCAACCCCATCATTATTGACAACTCGTCTATGGTATTACAAAATGGTGTATCCAAAGAAACATTTGGATATCGGCAACATACCTACCAGGTAAGCTAAATTCAGTGGCAGACACCAGGTCACGCAAATTTAATGAAAACACGGAATGGTTGTTAAATAAAAATGTATTTGCTGAAATTACAGCAAAATATGGTAGACCAGATATTGATATTTTTGCGTCCAGGTTGAATCACCAATTACCAAGGTATGTGTCCTGGGAACCAGACCCTGGGGCAGAAGCTACAGATGCTTTCTCACTGCATTGGGGGAAATGGCGTTTTTTATGCTTTTCCCCCATTCTGCCTCATCAATCGGGTACAAAGGAAAATTCAACAATATTCGGCATCTTAGTACCCGATCGGCCTACTCAACCTTGGTATTCGGTCATACAGGGGATGGTGTTAGAACCATGTTCCATTATTGGACATAGCCCGAATTTATTAATTCATCCAGTAACTGGAGGGGGGCAGTCACCCATGCCATAAGACTATGGATTTGTTGATTTGTAGAGTCTGAAAGACCCGCTACACGGCATGGGGCTGTCAGACAGGACGATGAATCTCATCACATCCGCACAAAGACTGTCAACACGGAAGCAGTACCTCGGACACATCAAGAAATGGGGCATATACTGCTTTGACAACAACCTAGACCAAAGGGCCAAGAACATTCCGGCCGTATTGGAATTCTTAACAAACCTCCATTATGATAAACGATTGGGCTACAGTGCCATCAATAGTGCCAGAAGTGCACTCTCCAATTACCTATCACAAGGAACGGAGCGGCACACGGTGGGAACGCACCCCCTGGTAACAAAGCTTATGAGGGGCATATTCAATGCAAATCCCCCTAAAACCAGGTACTCCAAAATCTGGGATGTGGGTGTCGTTTTAAACATGCTGAGGAGCTGGTCGCCCATAAACAGCATTATCACTGCAGAAACTGACCATGAAGATGGTTATGCTCATGGCGTTAGTTACTGCACAACGAGTCCAGTCATTAAGCAAACTGAGCCTGGACTCCTTGATCATCTCACCAGAGAAACTGGTGTTTGTCATACATGAGTTAATAAAACAAACAGACCAGGTTCATCGGGTCAAGTGATTGAATTTATGGCATATCCATATGACGAACGTATGTGTATAGCAAGACATAGCCAATTATACATGGAATATACTAAGAGCATTCGAGGTCAGGAAATGGCTTTGTTAATTTCTTACAAGAAACCGCACAAAAGGGTCACGACCCAAACTATCTCAAGGTGGCTCAAATGTGTCCTAAAGATGGCAGGAATAGACACTAATGGTTTTAAATCTCATTCCACCAGGGCTGCAGCAACATCCGCAGCAAAAATTCTGAGGTACCCACGGACCAAATCCTCAGAATAGCAGGATGGTCATCCGAAAGGACTTTCCAAAGGTTTTATAATGAACCAGTTTTGGAGCCATCATCATTTTCGGAAAGCATTTTACGTTCAATATTATAATTTGCCCGAAGGGTTACAGGGCTATGATTTCAATTAATAAATGTATTTTCTCGTTATATCACACAAGTCTTTGTATAAGTGTGTCTAAAATTGCTAATGATACTCTCTCCCGATACCCAAGGCAGTTGTGAAGCATGGACTCGTTCCACGGCATGAGGTCACAGAGCTTTGAAATCTTCACGTAGTCACTCACGTGACTCCGAAGTAAAATAGTAAGATTAAACGAGAACTTACCAGTTTGAAGTTTGATCTGTATTTTATGAGGAGGAACGTTGAGGGAATACGTGCCCTCCGCTCCCACCCTCCTATGATCATATCAAAACTGGTATCTCTTTGATAATCTTACTATGTTAGGTCATTATAGTTTCTGTGACCTCACACCGCTGCTTTGAAGAATGACACGCATGCGTTGGAAGCGGGTTCTTCACGTATTCCCTCAACGTTCCTCCTCATAAAATACAGATCAAACTTCAAACTGGTAAGTTCTCGTTTAATCTTACTATTTTGTGTCTATGTTGGACTGGACAACCCGGCTTACAACCGAGAGGTATGGATATTGATTCTCTCATTTCAAGTAACCCTGGCATTCACTCTATCTCCGTCTCCACCCCACCCTAGTCGTCCTGGTAGTTTCACTGTTCATATCCTTTCGTTATCACCTCCTCCACTGCCAACAATAGACCATTGTGGGCTCCTTGGCCATCGGTGCCGGTTCTGATTTGTTCTGTGCCTTTTCATACATCTAGTTTCCCTCTCCCCTGACTCTCATTCTGAAGAAGGGTCTTGACACAAAAGGTCACCTCTTCCTTTTCTCCAGAGATGCTGCCTGACCCGCTGAGTTACTGAAGCATCTTGTGTCGACCCCAATACTCAGTATCTGTTGTGTTAGTTGAAGAGGTGCAGAAGAGAGTCCATCAGTTCCCAACACTGTGGAAACAGTCAGAAGAAGGGGCCTGACCAGAAATGTTTCCTATCCATTCCTTTCACTGATGCTGCCTGACCCGCTGAGTCCCTCCAGCACTTTATGTTTTAATCTGGAAATGAAGTGGGCTAAGTGTCAAATGCAGGGGCCATTGCTCTTCCTGCTGCCCACATACATATCCAGGTGGCGCAGCGGTAGAGTTGCTGCCTCACAGCGCCGGTGACCTGGGCTTGATCCTGACTATGCGGGTGCTGTCTGTGCAGAGTTTGTACCTTCTCCCTTGTGACCACGTGGGTTTTCTCCGGGTGCTCTGGTTTCCTCCCGCATCCCAAAGCCATGCAGCTTTGTAGAGTAACTGCCTTCTGTAAATTACCACTCGTGTATAGGACATGGAACTAATGTATGGGTCTCTAAAACTAAAACTACTTCTGGGTGGTTATCTCATGCTGTGATTCAGGCATAAATACATGCCTGTGATTAGGGCATTTAGGCATAATATAATAGTACTGGTCACTCCAGCCTTCTCCGCATATCTCTGTTTGTGCATCTTTTGCACACAAACCCCACGAGTCAATTTGGTTCACACTGTAGTGGAGCAATTGAAATTAAAAATGACACACAAATTAAGATGCATAGCATGGAAAACAAAGCCACAATTAATGCCTCAGGAACATTTCCGTTGGTGTTGTCAGGGAATCTGGTTTTGAGGGTGGGAATGGAGAGGAAGTGGATGGATCTCATTCTGATCTCTGTGGGATTCGGGGAGAATTTAATTTACTCAGCAGTGTAATAGATGAGCAAACCATCTGGTTCTGAGGTGGGTGAGAGATACGAGCCAGTGAAATTGGATCACCAGTGTTGAGAAACGTTCCATCTGTATATCGTTTCCTTGCGGTATTAGCATTGCAACAGACCAGAAAATCGTTATTTTGTACGGAATGCTGTTGGGTGCAAGTTCCATGGGAAGCTGGTTTGTTGAGGCATGCAGCCTGTACGTTGGTGTTTGGACAGCGCCAGTATTGAGTCACCAAATATTCTCAGAGACAGTCAGTAATGAAGACAAATTGACCAATGCCTTACTCGCTACTTACATAAAAATAAATCACTTATCCACTTATTAAAATAAAAGACTATTTTGAAATTAGATTAAAATACTCCCAGCACAGTCCAATAAAATATAGTAACATCGAACACCATGTTATAGGTGGCACAGCGGTAGAGTTGCTGCTTTACAGCGCCAAAGACCCGGGTTCGATCCGGACTCCGGGCGCTGTCAGTACGGAGTATGTACGTTTTCCCTGTGACCTGTGTTGGTTTTCTCCGATTTCCACCCACACTCCAAAGACGTACAGGTTTGTAGGTTAATTGGCTTGGTATCAATGTACATTGTCCCTAGTGTGTGTAGGATAGTGTTAATGTGCAGGGATCGCTGGTCAGCGCGGGCTCGGTGGGCTGAAGGGCCTGTTTCCGCGCTGATCTCTAAACTAAACTAAACTAAGCACAGAACTGTACTTCGGCCCTTTGGCCCACAAAGTTTCAACTAACAGGATGCTGATGAAACTCATCTCATCTGCCTTCACACTATCCATATCCCTCTAGTTCGTGCACTTCTGTGTGCCTATCTAACAGCTTCTTAAACGCCATTGTCGTATTTACCTCCACCACCACCCCTGGCAGTGCACTCCAGACCCCCACCACTCACTCTGGAAAAAACTTGCCCCGCACATCTCCTTTAAACTTTTCCCCTTTCACGTTAATGGCCCTGTCCCACGGTACGAGTTCATTCAAGAGCTCTCCCGAGTTTAAAAAAAAATCAAACTCGTGGTAAGCACGGAGAATGAACGTAGCGGGTACGTCAGAGCTCGGGGACGTCTCTTAGCGGCTCGTAACGCTAACGGCAGGTAAGCTCGGGAAGAATCGTGAAGATTTTTCAACATGTTGAAAAATGTCCATGAGAGCCCCGAGTACCGACGAGCGGCCATTACCGTAAATCTCCGAGTTCGAATCAGGGCAAACTCGGGAGAGCTCTTGGAATGAACTCGTACAGTGGGGCAGGGGTTTAAAGCTATGCCCTCTAGTGTTGGACGTTTCCACCCTGGGAAAAGATTCTGGCTGTCTACCCCATCTATGCTTCTCGTAATGTTATATACTTCTATCAAGTCTCGTAATTTTATCTATTCCTATCGTTGTTTCTGGAACGTCAACCTCTGTCCTTCCAGAGATATCTATCCAAATGAGAGAGACTCAATTTTGTTGTCACCGCTTGATTTTTGCTGAATAATTCTACATCTTGGTAGAATACGTCATTTGCAGCAATGTTTAAGAGACAATTGGACAGGTACATAGATAGGACAGTTTTAGAGGGATACTAGACCAAGTGCAGACCCGTTGGGTCTGTTTCCCCAACGGCGTTTTGCAGGGGGGAGGGGGGGAGGGGGGGCTGCGGCATCAAACTCATATTAACCAACCCCCAAACACACAGGTGGGGGGAGGGAGGGGGGATGTGAAGAGGGGAGGGAGGGGAGAGGAGGTGGAGGAAATGGGACAGATTTGGGAGGGAAAGGAGAGCGGGGTAGGGGGTGAGAGAGGGGGATGGGGAGATAGATGTGGTGGAGGGGGAGGATGGGGAGGTAGGGAGGAGGGAGGGAGGGGGGAGGGGGGGGGGGGAGAGAGGGGAAAGAGTGGAGAGGGAGGTGGAGAGGGGTAGGGGGAGTGATGGAAGAGGGACAGAGGGGGTAGGAGGAAGGGGGTGGCGTTAGAGAGGGACGGGGGGTGGGGGAGAGAGGGATGGGTGGGAGAGGGGTTTCGGAGAGGGAAACATAGAACCATTGAAATTAAGTGCAGGAGTAGGCCATTCGGCCCTTCGAGCCTGCACCACCATTCAATATGATCGTGGCTGATCATCCAACTCAGTATCCTGTACCTGCCTTCTCTCCATACCCCCTGATCCCTTTAGCCACAAGGACCACATCTAACTCCCTCTTAAATACAGCCAATGAACAGGCCTCAACTACCTTCTGTGCCAGTGAATTCCAGAGATTCACCACTCTCTGTGTTAAAAATGTTTTTCTCATCTCGGTCCTAAAAGATTTACCCCTTATCCTTAAACTGTGACCCCTTGTTCTGGACTTCCCCAACATCTGGAACAATCTTCCTGCATCTAGCCTGTCCAACCCCTTAAGAATTTTGTAAGTTTCTATAAGATACCCCCTCAATCTTTTAAATTCTAGCATGTACAAGCCGAGTCTATCCAGTCTTTCGTCATATGAAAGTCCTGACATCCCAGGAATCAGTCTGGTGAACCTTCTCTGTACTCCCTCTATGGCAACGATGTATTTGAACATTGGGCATTGTGACATCACACGATGGAACGTTCACCAGGGGCTGGGGCTGGTGCTGCTTCTATGGGTGAGAAGCCAGTTTAGTTGTGAAATATTGGGGGGGGGGGGGGGGGGTTGGGATTTGATTAAAAACGTGCACTTAAACACGACGACCAATGGCAAACCCGTTGGGTCTGATCCCCCAACGCAGCCGTTCCCTACCCGTAGCCCCCACTGGGGGGGGGGGGGGGGGGGCGGGCGCCTCACACACACTAACCACCCCCACACACAGAGTTTGAAAAGTGCATAAAGACCGTTCCCTACCTGTAGCCCCCAGGGGAGATTTGGTCGTCGAAGTCGGGTCCCTGCCGTCTTAAAATATCGTATCTTGAAGTCGTCGAAGTCGGGTCCGTCTCGGCAACGCGTGGGGGGGGTGGTGGGGGGGTTAGCGGTGCGGCATCACACACACGAAGCTTCGACACACACAGAGCCTTAAAAGTGTAAATGCCCGACCTCTTTTCCGTTTTTCTCTAATTTAATTAAGATGTGCAGGTGGTGTTCTTATCGAGGTTCAGGGGTGAATGACGTAAATATTTTCACACAATATGGGAACATCTCATGTTGTCTTGAAGGCTCCTCGGCCCACATCTGACTCTCTGTACTGTCACTATGGCAACGATGTCTATGAGCACTGGGCATTGTGACATCACACGATGGAACGTTCACCATTGGCTGGGGCTCCTGCATAGGCATATGTAAATGAATCCATTCCGATTGGACATATGTGAAGATTGGGCATTGTGACATCACACGATGGAACGCTCAGCAGGGGCTGGTGCTGGTGAAGCTTCTGTGGGTGTGAAGCCAGTTTAGTTTTGAAATATTGGGGGGGGGGGGGGGGTTAGGATTTGATTAAAAACGTACACTTAAACACGTCGAAATGTAATGAGGAACGGATACTTAGAAAGAAAAGAGAAATCTCTACCAAAATGGAAAAGATGTCGGCGATTCAGCGTTCCCCCTTATCCTTAAACTTTGACCCCTTGTTCTGGTCTTCCCCAACATCCGGAACAATCTTCCTGCATCTAGCCTGTCCAACCCCTTAAGAATTTTAAACGTCTCTATAAGATACCCCCTCAATCTTCTAAAATCTAGCGATTACAAGGCGAGTCTATCCAGTCTTTCTTCATATGAAAGTTCTGACATAACAGGAATCAGCCTGGTGAACCTTCTCTGTAATCCCTCTCTATGGCAACGATGTCTTTGAACATTGGGCATTGTGACATCACACGATGGAACGTTCACCATTGGCTTGGGCTCCTGCATAGGCATATGTAAATGGATCCATTCCGATTGGACATATGTGAAGATTGGGCATTGTGACATCACACGATGGAACGTTCAGCAGGGGCTGGGGCTGGTGAAGGTTCTGTGGGTGTGAAGCCAGTTTAGTTTTGAAATATTGGGGGGGGGGGGGGAAGGATTTGATTAAAAACGTGTACTTAAACACGACGGAATGTAATGAGGAGCGGATACTTAGAAAGAAAAGTGAAATCTCTACCGAAATGGAAAAGATGTCGGCGATTCTGCGTCCAGTTTCGGAGTTGCAGGGAATCAATGGAAGAAATGTGGCAGCCGGACGGAGTTCCGTTTCGGAATCTTGGGCGAGAGTTTTATATATTAATAGATGGGCCAAACGCAGGCAGGTTGGACTAATGTAGTTGGGGTATGTTGGTCGTGTGTGGGTTGGTTGGGCCGATGGGTCTGTTTCCACACTGTGTGACTCTGATGCCCCTTGCCTGAACGGTGAACAGCGGTGGTATGTCAGGGATTGGGATCCCAGTGCCTCCCTGGAAGCACAGCACAGGATTGCAGGTTTGGAAGGAAGAGTGGCCATTTCCAGTGACACCAACAACTCCTATTGTGTGCCTCGTTGTCATCTTCCCCTCAGCCAACAATGAACCTTTCATCTGTCGTTACCCGTCCATATCTCTAGCGTCCCTCTCCCCTAACTCTCAGTCTGAAGAAGGGTCTCGACCCAAAACGTTACCCATTTCTTCTCTCCTGAGATGCTGCCTGTCCCGCAGAGTTGCTCCAGCCTTTTGTGTCCATCCTATGGTCAAGGTGAATGAATAAGTGAAACAGCCAACGAACGGAACCACTGAACACCTTTCCGAAAATATACTCCCTGCATCCAAGGTTCCCAGCCAGAAGTACCAGGCAATAAAAACAATTATAGGGCTTTGTATTTGGACTTGAATGATAAAGAAAGGGCCTCACACAAGTAACGAAAGGACATAGGTTCGTATATTACATCGTCAGAAAATCTCCAGAGGTTTTGTTGGCAAGTGAACAAACTTCCAAATGTTGTTTTGCCCACTCTACAATTACAGAAACAGCAATGATATAATAACTAATTAATCCCACTGCCTGATGAACTAATGTTGGAAAAGTGAAGCCTCCGCCACTTTTTGCAAAACAGACGTTGATCTTTAGTTTAGTTTAGTTTTAGGTTAGTTTATGGTCATGTGCACCGAGGTACAGTGAAAAGCCTTCGTTGCGTGCTAACCAGTCAGCGGAAAGACAATGGAGACATGATTATGGAGGCATCCACAGTGTACAGATACATGATAAAGGGAATAACATGAATGACGTTTAGTGCAAGAGTCCAGTAGAGTCCAAATCAAGATAGTCCGAAGGTCTCCAATGAGGTGGATAGTAGTTTAGTTTTAGATTTGTTCAGAGATACAGCACAGAAACAAGCCCTTCGGCCCACCGAGTCTGTACTGACCAGCGACCCCCGCACGTCAACACTAGCCTACACACACTAGGGATAATTTACACTTATCCCAAGCCAATTAACCTATAAACCTGTACATCTTTTGAGTGTAGGAGGAAACTGATCTTGGAGAAAACCCACGCGGTCACGGGGAGAACGTACAAACTCCGTACAGTCAGCACCCGTAGTCAGGATTGAACCCGTGTCTCTGGCGTTGTCAGCGATGGCAGCCTCGCGGACGGTCTGTCTGTCTTTTCGTCTTTTTTGTTATTTTTAGTGTGTTTTAAAAGTATGTGTTAATGTTCTCTGGTTTGTTTTATGTGGGGGGGTGGAGGAGGGGGTCCGGGGAAACCTTTTTCTCAATCTCTTACCTTGCCGGAGATGCGATTGTTTTCCGCATCGTATCTCCGGTCGCTCTGCGGCCTAACATCATGAAGCTGGCAGCCTTGCTCGAGACTGACTATGAGCCCCACCGCGGGGCGTGGACTTACCATCAGAGCCTGCGATCCCTTCCCTGGGATTGACGCCCCAACCGCGGCCTGTGGATTTCATCATCGAGTAGCTCACAGTCTCGGGTAGAGACTAATGTCGGGAAGCTCCAAAGCCGCAGGAGGTTCGACCAGCCCCGACCCGGGGTCCGATCGCCCGTTGCGGGGCAGCTGAGATTCCCCCGATGCGGGAGCTTGATCGCCCTGATGCGGAGGACCCTTCAACGGAGGGCTCGAGGCCCCTGACCGGAGGACAACGAAGGGAAGAGATTGAACTATTATTTCGCCTTCCATCACAGTGAGGAATGTGGAGGAGTCACTGTGGTGGATGTTTATGTTAAAATGTATTTTGTGTGTTTTGTTGCTTTTTATTGGTATGACTGTATGGCAAATAAAATTCCACCTATGTTTCAAAACATACTTGGCTAATAAAGTATGATTTTGATTATGAAAGCGCTGTAAGGCAGCAACTCTACCGCTGTGCCACCATGCCGTCCTTTTCAGGACCGCTCTCTAGTTGCAGAGAGAATGGGTCAGTTGCTTTTACATTCACCTGAGCAGCACCTTGCCTGGCTAACACTTGGTCAAAGAGCTGTACAGCATGGAACGAGGCCATTCGGCCCACCTTGTTCATGCTGACCACGTTGGGCCAGGCCTGCATTTGGCCCATTGCCCTCTAAACCTTTGCTATCCATATATCAGTCCAAGTGTCTTTTTAATACTGAAGGTCATCTGAGATTCCGGCCCAGGATTTGCAGCTGTGAGCTCAGAGATCTATGGACACCCTCCAGCTCTGAAACTCTGTTGCGGCAAAGCCCGTGACGTTGGACATTGGACAGGATGCAGGCCGGTTACTATGCAGAGGATTCAGTGGACTGATCAGTCATGAATGATCAATGGGGAAAGCTTCAAGTACTGACAGCTTTGCTGGCTCCAGAGTCGCAGACTTTGCAGATGCGTTCACCGCAGAGCCAGCCATCAGATGTGCGATTTAACACTCTGCACGGTATTTGCTTGCAAAATCTACTGGAAATACAAAATCATTTTCATTGGTCTTACCGGGACATAAATTAATGCTGAACAGCTTCTCTGATCTTAAAAAAATAATGTACACTCAACTACTCAATATTACAGTTAATAATTCTTCAGCTGTGAAAATTAAAGGTCTATTTTTATTTCATAAGTTCCCAAGTCATAAGAGTAGAATTAGCCCATCGTCCACTCCATCATTCAATGGTGGCTGATCTATCTTTCCTGCTCAACCCCATTCTCCTGCCGTCTCCCCGTAATCCCGACACCCATACTAATCAAGAATCTATCCATCTGCACCTTAAAAATATCCATTGATCTCCACAGCCTTCTGTAGCAATGAATTCCACAGATTCACCACCCTCTGACTAAAGAATTGCCTCTTCATCTCCTCAGATACGTCCTTTCATTCTGAGGCTATAGCCTCTGGTCCTGGACAGCGGATAAACTGGAGGTGAAAAACTGGAGGTGAAAAAAGACCAGAACAAGTCAGGGTCGGCAGCAGATTATTTCAGGAAAGGTGGAGCCCATAATGACCAGGCCAAACGCAAATTGGTGGAACAGCATCTCATATTTCACTTGGGCATCTTGCAACCCAGCGATATGCATATTGTTTTCTCTAACCTCAAGTAAGCCTTGTATCTCCACTCTCTCCATCCCTCTCCAACCCATGTCATTATAACTTCAAAGTCGGCTTGTCTCATTTACCGTAACTGATTTTCACCTCGCCCACAGCTAACAATGGCCTGTTTCCTTCATCATCGTTACTTTTTTGCATATCTTTCATTCATGTGTTCTATGTCTCTCTATATTAACATCTATATCTCTCTTTTCCATTTCCCCAGACTCTAAGTCTGATGAAGAGTCTCGACCCAAAACGTCATCTGTTCCATCTCTCCAGAGATGCTGTCAGACCCGCTGAGTTACTCCTGCTTTTTGTGTCTACCTTCGGTTTAAACCAGCATCCGCAGTTCCCTCCTACCCATAATGGCCCATTGTTGGCTGGGGAAGAGGTGATAACAAGAGGGGTACAAGGATGTGAACATTGGAACTGGTAGGTCAACTCAGGTGGGGGAAGAGGGGAGGGAGAGAGGGGAAGGGAGGAAATACAGGGGTTATTTGAAACTAGCTGCCAGTCTGTGCATTACTTCCAGCAGCATTTACTGCTCCTATGAATGTATTTATGTTTTGTACACAGACGCATCTTTCACTGCATTCTAATGTGTTTCTTCATGTTGTTATTGTTATTGCTACAATTATCACCGCTATCTCTAATAACGAGCTGAATGGCTTAAAGGAAATCACCTTCCCTGAAACCAGGCTGTTTCCCACGAGAGGATATTGCTATTTGCAGTGGCCCACAGCCTCTGTGTTAAAAGTTTGTGGGTTGGGACCGATCCCTGTGACTTATTGAACCAAAGGCAGCACGGTGGTGCAGCAGTACAGCTGCTGCCTTACGGTGCCCGAGACCCGGGTTCGATCCAAGGGGCCACAGTTTAAAATAAGGGGCAAGCCATTTAGAACGGAGATGAGGAGAAACTTTTTCACCCAGAGGGTAGTGAATCTGTGGAATTCTCTGCCTCAGAAGGCAGTGGGAGGCCAATTCTCTGGAGGCTTTCAAGAGAGAGTTAGATAGAGCTCTTAAAGATAGAGGAGTAGAGGGATATGGGGAGAAGGCAGGAATGGGGTACTGATTGTGGATGATCAGCCATGATCACAGTGAATGGCGGTGCTGGCTCGAAGGGCCGAATGGCCTACATCTGCACCTATTGTCTATTGATAGGTGCTGTCTGTGTGGAGTTTGTACGTTCTCCCCGTGACCCGCGTGGGGTTTCTCCAAGATCTTACGTTTCCTCCCACACTTCAAAGATGCGCATGTTAATTGGCTTGGTATAAATGTAAAATTGTCCCTGGTGTTTGTAGGATAGTGTTGGTGTGCGGGGATTGCTGGTCAGTGCGGGCTCGGTGGGCCGAAGGGCCTGTTTCTGTAAACTAAATTAAACTAAACAGAACAATTACATTTCACTGATTGAATGTAAGCGGGTGGTTGTTCCCCGTTATCATGCTGACAGGAGGTGGTCGGGGGGGGGGGGGGGGGTGGTGAGGGGGGGGGGATGAATGGCGTGTCGCACAGCCCTGGGACCATGGAGAGTTTGGTCTTCAACACCTCCTCACCGTGATGTGAATCGGATCGTGAACGAGAAGCCTCAATGCTCTGCACATTTAAGAAGCACCTTGACAGCCTCTTCTATCCCCGAGGCCTGAACCTAATAACTGGGATTATAAACATAGGTGCAATGACAATAGACAATAGGTGCAGGAGTAGGCCATTCGGCTCTTCGAGCCAGCACCGCCATTTAATGCGATCATGGCTGATCATCCCCAATCAGTACCCCGTTCCAGCCTTCTCCCCATATCCCCTGACTCCGCTATTTTTAAGAGCCCAATCTAACTCTCTCAGGAAAGTATCCAGAGAACCTGCCTCAACCGCCTTCTGAGGCAGAGAATTCCACAGACTCACCACACTCTGTGAGAAAAAGTGTTTCCTCGTCTCCGTTGCAAATGGCTTACTACTTATTCTTAAACTGTGGCCCCTGGTTCTGGACTCCCCCAACATCGGGAACATGTTTCCTGCCTCTAGTGTGCCCAAGCCCTTAACAAATGGTCAAATGGTGGACCGAAGGGCCTCTTTCTATGCTGTTTACCGCTGACTCTGTGAGAACTGAAAGCCAGCAGGTTAC
>NW_022630374.1:0-21071 GCF_010909765.2 Amblyraja radiata
GTTTAAATTGATAACCTATTTAAAAAGACATTTCCTTGTAATTGGCAACAGGTTCATTGTGATTGGATTTCATTCTAGAGGAAAGGAACAATTTTCAAGAAATTGATCTGTTTTCTTTGACAACTGAGATTTCAACAAAATTTCTTGTGATTTATTTCATTTGATCTCATATCTCCATTTTGAATAAATTCATCTGAGAGTGTGTTTCGGCTTTTTAAATTCGGAGGAAATTCCATTTTGTATAACTATTACAGTCTTCATTGCCAACCGAGATTCTGTTTTCAAATCATGCCAAGAGGAAAGAATAAACCATACAGGGCGGTCGTGTGATGAGAAAAAGAAACATCGAGAAGTAATGAGGAGGAGAAAGGAACAACGACTCAGCAAGAAAACACACAAAATCTCCGAGATAATCCAGAAATAAACAAGGAGAGAAGGGCACAACCGACACAGCCAGAAACATCTCACTGTCTCCAAGATAGTCAGGGTACACAGCGGGATAGAAGTGCCATGAGACGAACCAGGGAGAGAAGGGCACAAGAGACACAGCCTGAAACATCTCAGTGTCTAGAAGATATACAGGGGAGACAGCGGGAGAGAAGTGTACATGATATGCAGCAAAAAACAACTCACATCTCAGAAAATAAACGAGAGAGGGAGCAGGAGAGAACAACTCAAGAGACAGAGCCAGAAAGAAGGTCAACGTCTCAGAAATAAACGAGAGAATGAGCAGGTAGAGAGGACTCGAGAGCCAGAGCCAAAAAAGAAGTCAACGTCTCATCATAAACAGAGGTTGGAGCAGGAGAGTAAGGAACACAAGAGACGAGCCAGAAATAAGTCAACGTCTCAGAAATAAACGAGAGAGGGAGCAGGAGAGAAGGACTCGAGAGACAGAGCAAAAAAAGAAGTCACGTCTCAGAAATAACGAGAGAGGAGCAGGAGATAAGGACTCGAGAGACAGAGCCAAAAAGGATGTCAACGTCTCAGAAAATAAACGAGAGAGGGAGCAGGAGAGAAGGACTCGAGAGACAGAGCCAAAAAGAAGTCAACGTCTCAGAAATAAACGAGAGAGGGAGCAGGAGATAAGGACTCGAGAGACAGAGCCAAAAAGAGGTCAACGTCTCAGAAATAAACGAGAGAGGGAGCAGGAGAGAAGAACTCCAGAGACAGAGCAAGAAAAAAGTCAACGTCTCAGAAATAAACAAGAGAGGGACCTGGAGAGAATAACTCAAGAGACAGAGCCAGAAACAAGTCAGCGTCTCAGAAATAAACGAGAGAGGGAGCAGGAGAGAAGAACTCAAGAAATGCATCAAGAAACATCTCAACATCTTGAGGAACATCAAGAAATAATACAAATGAGAAGGGATTCAGAGATGGGAAATGAAAGAACTGGAAGGCTGGATGAACAACGAAATGCACGACTAAAAAGGAGAAATATTAATGCTGATGTTGGTCAAATGACCCATGTTTGCCTTCATTGTCGAGCTCAACACTTCTCAGCAGAAACGACCAACTTTTGCTGCATGAAGGGTAAGGTCAAGATTGCACCTCTGAAAACACTCCCGAATGCACTCATTAATTTGTATACAGGTGACACGCCACAAGCACATGAGTTCCAAAAGAATATTAGACAATACAATTGTCTCTTTCAATTCACGTCATTTGGTGCCAAGGAAGTGATGTCACATGGATGGAATCCTTCAGTGATCATTCAAGGCCAGATTCATCATTTCATTGGTTCTTTGATGCCTGACCAAGATCAACAAAATAAATTCTTACAAATCTATTTCATGGACCCGCAAGATAGCATTGGGTTGCGAATGAGTATACTCCAAGATGCTGGTATTCAAAGGGACACTGTTGAAACGCTTGAAAACATGATAAGACTAAACAACCCTTACATTCATTCACTTGTGATGGCGATGGAGAGAATTAGAGATTTACCGGAGGCATCAATCGTTATTGATCCCAATTATCGGCCACCTTTCCAACATGAACGGAGGTTTAACACGCAAGCTGCAAATGAAGTTGCCGTCCTCATAGCAAACAGTAATGAGCCTGTGGCAACATCACGCCACATTGTCTTGAGAAGTAGAGGAAGAGGAGGAGCAGAAGGAGGTCTGCAAATCATTTCAGAGTCCCATAGGTCTTATGACAGTTTTCAATACATCCTTTTCTTTCCACTTGGTGATGACGGATGGCATTCACAACTCCAAATGAGTACCGGCAGAAAATTGACACTAATGCGATATTATGCATATAGGATCATGAATCGTGACAATGAATTCAACCAGCTTTTGAGAGGAGGACGACTCTTCCAACAATATCTTGTAGATATGGCGGCTAAAATTGAAGGTGATAGACTGAATTATATTCGCATGAATCAGGTATCATTGAGGTCAACGACGTACAAAGGACTGACGGATGCATTACATGATGATGATAACTTGGAAAACATTGGAAGGCGCATCATCCTCTCTTCAACATTTGTCGGTGGTCCCAGATATATGATGGGACGATGCCAGGACGCCATGATGTATGTTCGGAAGTATGGTACTGCTGCATTCTTCATTACAATGACCTGCAATCCAAATTGGAGCGAGATCCGACAGTGCCTCTTTCCAAATCAGCAGCCGTCTGATAGACCGGAATTAATAGCAAGAGTATTCGAGCTGAAAAGAAAAATATTCATGAAGACCGTCACTGGACCAGATGGCTTCTTTGGAAACTGTATTGCTTTCATCTTGACTATGGAATATCAGAAGAGAGGCCTGCCTCATTTCCATTGTCTGCTTTGGCTTGATGAAGCGAGTAAGCCAAGACCTCAACAATATGAAAGATTTGTGCAAGCTGAAATTCCAGACCCACAAGCAGATCCTGAGCTGCATAAATTGGTACTCAAGCACATGATCCATGGACCGTTCTGCAAGGCCACATCTCGATGTTGGAAGGAAGGAAGATGCACCAAGAGATTCCCAAAGCCATTTGTCGAAAGCACAATGTATGGAGATGATTCGTATCCTCTGTACAGGAGAAGATCTCCCGCAATGGGAGGATTTCAGGGACATCAAGAAGGACGTTCGTTAAAGACTATTACTTCTAATTGGGTTGTGCCCTATAATGCAGAACTATTGAAGGCTTTCAAATGTCACCTCAACGTCGAAATATGCTGCTCTGTACAGTCAATCAAATACGTCATCAAGTACACCTTGAAGGGATGTGATCAGGCAGCTTTTGGAATTAACGTAAATGACGAGATTAAACAGTACCTGAATGGAAGATACATTGGTCCTTCAGAGGCAGGGGCATCAGTCCTTGGATTTCTTACTCATGAGAGACACCCCCCTGTCATTCGACTTGATATACATCTACCAGACCAACAACAAGTATTTTTTGATGCTGCTCAGCAAGGGATGAATGATGGAATTGCGAGAACCACTTTGACTGAATTTGTTCGATTGAGTTCTGAAGATCCGTTTGCAAGAACACTATTGTACGTTGATGTACCTCGATTTTATACATGGAGCAGCAAGAGATGGCAAAGAAGGAAGGTTGGAAAGAGTGTGGATAACTTCCCAGGTATTTTTGAAGTCAACGTTCTTGGACGAATACATGTCATTTCTCCAAAACTAGGTGACCTCTTCTACATGAGACTGCTTCTGCATCACGTGAAAGGACCAGTGTCTTTCGAGTCCTTGAAGACACATAATGGAGTAATTCTTCCTTCCTTCAAAGACGTCTGCAGAGAAAGAGGTTTGTTGGAAGCTGACGACCATTGGCAACAAACAATGGAAGATGCTGAAATGACAAGACTCCCCAGGGCAATCAGGGATTTGTTTGTTGTTCTGCTGACAAATACTGACATCAATGATCCTCTACAATTATGGGATCGCTTCAAGAATTGCATGTCTGAGGATTACCTTGAAAGCGAGCGAAGAAGAAAAAGTGGTCAGAATATCACAATTGATGACAGACATCATGATCAGGCTCTCTTTTATATTCAGGACAAGCTTGAGAATTGCAACACCACACTGGAAAATTTTACCTTGCCCCGACCAAGAAATGAAAGGATGGACATTGATGGTGAAAATGTTGATTTACTTAATGAATTGAATTACAATAGATCAGAACAACAGCGATTTGTTGATGAGAATGAGCCTCTGCTGAATGCTGAGCAGAGAGAAGTTTATGACCATGTGTGCGACTACTTGCAGAGGGATCTATCTTCAATGATTTTCATTGACTCACCAGGAGGAACAGGAAAAACATTTATCATAAATTTGATCCTCTCCACGGTTAGAGCTCAAGGTCAAATTGCCATTGCTGTAGCATCGTCTGGTATCGCAGCCACATTAATGCCTGGTGGAAGAACTGCACATTCACGATTCAAGATACCTATCCATGTGACGGAGGATTCAACATGCAACATCAACAGCAACTCTAAAACGGGAGATTTCTTCAGGAGTGTGAAGCTCATTGTTTGGGATGAGTGTCCAATGATTAGGAGGGAGTGCTTTGAAGCGGTGGACAGAACTCTTCAAGATGTATGCCGCAAAAAGGATCATTTTGGCGGAATTCTTACCATTTGTTGTGGTGATTTTAGACAACTCCTTCCTGTAGTGAAGATGGGAAGTGATATTGATGTTCAAAACGCCTGCATCAAGACATCGTACTTGTGGCGGACTTTCACAAAGTTTGAATTGAAGAGAAATATGCGATTGAGCGAAGGAAAGGGTGAGTATTCTAAATTTTTGTTGGATGTAGGAGAGGACAAGATTGCAAAGAATGAAGACAATGAAATTAACATTCCAGAAGACATGGTTCTCTCAGCAAGAACACTGGATGACTGCATTGATTATATCTATCCAGCATTTGACCACCCTGCAACATTATTCTCTAACAATTGTATCTTGGTTCCTCACAATGATACGATGAGAAGAATCAATTCTGCGTGTGTCAGACGCTTCCCTGGAACCATGAGGGAGTACTATTCTTTCAATTCTGTCACTGACGGAACAAATTCAACTCACTTCCCAACGGAATTCCTCGATTCAGTCGAGATTTGTGGTTTACCACCACACAAATTGGAGTTGAAGAAAGGATCTCCAATTGTTTTAATCAGAAACTTGCAACCCCCAAAGCTATGCAATGGAACGAGGTTGATTGTAGAACAGCTACACAATAATCTCATAGTTGCTAGAATCAACATGGGGGCCTACAAAGAAGATATTGTTCTAATTCCTAGGATGAAGATCAATTTGACAGAAGATGAAAACATTCCCATTAGGCGGAGCCAATTCCCTATTCTGTCGAGTTTTGCAATGACAATTCATAAGGCACAAGGACAAACCATGGAGAAGGTCTTGATATACCTTGAGAAACCAGTATTTCAACATGGCCAACTATATGTAGCTCTTAGCAGAGGAAAGGTGAAGGAACAGGTAAAAGTGTTCCTGAAAGATGGGACATCAACCAGGAATGTTGTGATTAAACAAATGCTTTGTTGAGAAATGACTGCTGCATTAGGTGCTCAAATTTTCCTAAAGTCAATGAAAGTAGGCAAAACTGAAGGCAAAAAGCGATGCAGGAAGGAACTGAATGTCCAGAGTTTCGACACTTTTGATTATTGCTCCTCAGTTCAACAAGGGATGTTTAACACAGGAATCGCATTTCTGCACACAAAAGTTTAAAATGCTGCCTCAGAAAAAGCTTCAAGGACACATTAAGTGACATGTAAAATCTTAACAGTTGTATTTGATTTTTGGATCGAAAGTTGCTGGAGCTGTTCTCATGCTTCACGATAAAGCTTGCAGATGGATTATTTGCTGCAGGATATAAAACTACAGGCTTGCACATCTAGGGTATATGTATCAGGTACAGTTCAATTGTTGAGTCAATTATTGAGTAAATGATGATTGACGAGATATTGATGTTTGAGGATTTGGTGTTGGTAATGGCATTGCGTATCAAGGTTATGTGGTTAATTTCTGCCTTGTAGGAAATTATCGTTACCTTTTCTGTTGTTTGACATGAGTGTTACTTTCCACTTTGGTCTATTGTCGAGTTATTTTGTTTGTAAGGATTGACTGCATTTTCCCAGGAGTTGCAGTGGAATTGAAAATTCTGTAACCATCAGTGAAAATCAACTTCAGATCTTAAGATGGATGAAAGGTCAGTATTTGAGATTATTTCAGACCCGTGCATTGTTTTTTTTTATCCATGATACAAATTTACTTCAGTTTTATCAGAATGCCCTAATACCATTCAAATGCTGCCTTTTTGTCTAGAGCTGTCACTGTCGCCTCATTTCTGGATCCGAGATATTTAGACTGAACGTCTTTGGGATCTGCGAGAAATAAATGAAGGACAGTAGGGAACAAGCAACACAACAAGAAATTGATAGAAAACACCGAAATTGGTATATGATACAAAAACTCTTTTTTATTTGTATGTTGATGGATTGACAGATAGAATTTTATAAATATCTACATTGAAATAAATATCTCCTTTTTTTAAATTCATGCCCAGAAGCAGGAGCAAACAAGTTGCATGATGGTGAATGGACACTGTAAAGAGATGTTGAGAAGCAGCATGGAGCAGAAGTGAACAAGAGACAGAACAAGAAAGGACTGAACCTCTTGAGGAGCTTCAAAAATTATTGGAAGTTTGCATGGAACAAGAGACACAACAATAAGCTTCCAAATTAAATACAAAATGGTACATAATTGTGTAATGTTTTTTTTTTTAATTATAGGTAAATGCATTTATATACATAATTGTCTTAAGAAGTTTATAAATGTCTACAATAGATGAAATTACCTTTACAAATTTATGAATATCTACATCGTGATAAATATCTTTCTCTTTTTTTTTCATCATGCAAAGAGATGGGAGCAATCGAGTTGCTGGATGTTCAAGGAACAACACAAAGCAACGTTGAGAAGCAGTAATGAGCAGAACAGCACAAGAGACGAGAGGAAGTTGCCAAAATACAGCCAGATCGGTACACGGTAGTACAATGTTTATAGAAGTTTCTCACCCCCCCCCCCCCCCCCCAAAAACGCCGTTGGGGAAACAGACCCAACGGGTCTGCACTTGGTCTAGTTATTCTATAAAACTCTCGCCCCATCCGTCCGACATCCGTCCGGCTGCCTGCCTGCCTTTCGATTCGTTCCCGCCGTGCGATGTCACAATGCCCGATGCTCGCGGACGTCCAATCGCCATGCCCGACGCTCGCGGACGTCCAATCGGAACGGATCCATTTACATGTACGGCTTCCGGCCGCATTTCTTCCAATTCTTCCATCGCATATCCCTGCAACTCCGAAACCGGATGCAGAATCGCCGACGTCTTTTCCATTTCGGTAGAGATTTCACTTTTCTTTCTAAATATCTGCTCCTCATTACATTCCGTCGTGTTTAAGTACATGTTTTTAATCAAATCCTTCCCCCCCCCCCCCCAAATATTTCAAAACTAAACTGGCTTCTCACCCATAGATTCAGCACCAGCCCCAGCCCCTGCTGAACGTTCCATCGTGTGATGTCACAATGCCCAATGCTCACAGATGTCCAATCGGAATGGATTCATTTACATATGCCTATGCAGGAGCCCAAGCCCATGGTGAACGTTCCATCGTGTGATGTCACAATGCCTAATGCTCAAAGTCATCGTTGCCATAGTGACAGTACAGAGAAGGTTCACCAGACTGATTCCTGGAAATGTCACGATTTTCATATGAAGAAAGACTGGATAGACTCGCCTTGTACTCGCTAGATTTTAGAAGATTGAGGGGGTATCTTATAGAAACGTATAACATTCTTAAGGGGTTGGACAGGCTAGATGCAGGATGATTGTTCCGGATGTTGGTGAAGACCAGAACAAGGGGTCAAAGTTTAAGGATAAGGGGTAAAGCAGAATCGCCGACATCTTTTCCATTTCGGTAGAGATTTCACTTTTCTTTCAAAGTATCCGCTCCTCATTACATTTTGTCGTGTTTAAGTGTACGTTTTTAATCAAATCCTTCCCCCCCCCCCCCCCAATATTTCAAAACTAAACTGGCTTCACACCCACAGAAGCTTCACCAGCCCCAGCCCCTGCTGAACGTTCCAACGTGTGATGTCACAATGCCCAATCTTCACATACGCAAAAGTGTAATGCCTTCTCCCCCCCCCCCCAGTTTTTCAAATACAAACTGGCTTCTCCCCCATACAAGCAGCCATTTCGGTAGACATTTCACTTTCCCTTCCAGCTATCCACTCCTCATTACATTTCGTTATGTTTATGTCCATTTTTTTCATTAAAACCATCCCCTCCCCCCCTCACTCATTTTGTCGCCTCCTGCTGGCCAGCGACCATAACGGCTGCTGGCGCCCGCAGCACAACTTCAAGCGACGCCATTTAAAAACGGCCTTTCGGTGACGGCTCTACTTCGAGGACCACGTCTCCCGTGGGGGCTGCGGGTAGGCAACGGCTTTGTTGGGGCATTACACTTTTAAGGCTCTGTGTGTGGGGATGCTTCGTGTGTGTCATGCCGCCCCGCCACACCCCCCCCCCCCGCGTTGCCGAGACGGACCCGACTTCGACGACTTCAAGATACGCTATTTTAAGACGGCCGGAACCCGACTTCGACGACCACGTCTCCCCTGGGGGCTACAGGTAGGGAACGGTCTTTATACACTTTTCCAACTCTGTGTGTGGGGGTGGTTAGTGTGTGTGATGCCGCCCCCCCCCCCCCCCCCCCCAGTGGGGGCTACGGGTAGGGAACGGCTGCGTTGGGGGATCAGACCCAACGGGTTTGCCATTGGTCGTCGTGTTTAAGTGCACGTTTTTAATCAAATCCTAACCCACCCCCCCCCCCCAATATTTCAAAAATAAACTGGCTTCTCACCCATAGAAGCAGCACCAGCCCCAGCCCCTGGTGAACGTTCCATCGTGTGATGTCACAATGCCCAATGTTCAAATACATTGTTGCCATAGAGGGAGTACAGAGAAGGTTCACCAGACTGATTCCTGGGATGTCAGAACTTTCATATGACGAAAGACTGGATAGACTCGGCTTGTACATGCTAGAATTTAGAAGATTGAGGGGGTATCTTATAGAAACTTACAAAATTCTTAAGGGGTTGGACAGGCTAGATGCAGGAAGATTGTTCCAGATGTTGGGGAAGTCCAGAACAAGGGGTCACAGTTTAAGGATAAGGGGTAAATCTTTTAGGACCGAGATGAGAAAAACATTTTTCACACAGAGAGTGGTGAATCTCTGGAATTCACTGGCACAGAAGGTAGTTGAGGCCTGTTCATTGGCTGTATTTAAGAGGGAGTTAGATGTGGTCCTTGTGGCTAAAGGGATCAGGGGGTATGGAGAGAAGGCAGGTACAGGATACTGAGTTGGATGATCAGCCACGATCATATTGAATGGTGGTGCAGGCTCGAAGGGCCGAATGGCCTACTCCTGCACTTAATTTCAATGGTTCTATGTTTCCCTCTCCGCACCCCTCTCCCACCCATCCCTCTCTCCCCCACCCCCCTTCCCTCTCTACGCCACCCCCTTCCTCCTACCCCTCTGTCCCTCTTCCATCACTCCCCCTACCCCTCTCCACCTCCCTCCCCACTCTTTCCCCTCTCTCCCCCACCCCTCTCCCCCTCCCTCCCTCCTTCCCTACCTCCCCATCCTCCCCCTCCACCACATCTCTCTCCCCATCCCCCTCTCTCACCCCCTACCCCGCTCTCCTTTCCCTCCCAAATCTGTCCCATTTCCTCCACCTCCTCTCCCCTCCCTCCCCTCTTCACATCCCCCCCCCCCCCCCCCACCTGTGTGTTTGGGGGTTGGTTAATATGAGTTTGATGCCGCCCCCCCCCCCCCCCCCCCCCCCCTGCAAAACGCCGTTGGGGAAACAGACCCAACGGGTCTGCACTTGGTCTAGTTCTCTTTAAATTTACGACACCATTTATGGTGTGGCCCACTTCATCACAAAATGGACAAAATCCCTTCTTAATAGTTGGTGCATCCTTTATTGCATTTGGTAAAAATAGAAGGTTTATAAGTTGCAAGTGGTCTGCGATCTTCAATAGTTCAGTGGTATGAGTCTAACATGTACCATACTTCTCTTTCTAAAAATTCCACCAGGTCTGGTAGCCTGGCTACTTGTTTGCTCTTATCTCGTATTTCACCTGCCCTATCTCCCCACTTTTCTCTCATTCTTCTGGGCAACTTGTTAATCATCGAGCTGCAACATTATCTCAGAAATATTGCATAATCACTCAATTTTTCCACATCTTCTGGTTTGATTTCTTTCCAAGCATGGGCCTTCTCCATGTATGCGTTCGCAATCCTCTGTTCATCACCAAAACGTTTTTCAAGTAATCTTCATGCCTTTTTATATCCCTGGCTGCCTGGCTCCATCTGACAACTTTCTACAAGCACCTTCAGACTTCCACGTGTACTTCACCAAAAATCATAAGTGCTCTTTTTCATCCTTAACATTCGTCTCTAACACCTCCTTTAGTGTCCCTACGAAAGTTTCATACTCCAAAGAATCTCCACCATACGTAGGAATTTCTACTGGTGGTAGAATGAGAGAGGTATTTTGTTGAGCTATAATCTCGTTGAATTCAGTTTACCTATTCAACAGTGCCAATAAACCAACCTGATTCCCTTCTCTTGACTCCACCTGTTCATAAACAGGCCTTTGTGATTCAAACTGGCTTGCTCGAGCCTGTGTACCAGGCCTCAACAAAGCATGGTCCGCTATTGGTTTGTCTCGAGCATCCACACACGTTGGTTTTGATCTAGCACTCATTTGCAGAGATGAAGTTTTACCCATCGTATTCTGTTCCAATGGGTTTTCAAAGCCTAGAAATCCGGTGGACCTCGACTGTGGAATTGATCCAACTGCCAATTCATTTAGAGCTGTTTTTCTTCTTGGTCCAGAGCTCATCGTCCTCGACGATCTAGAGCTGCATCTTGACACTTCCAGCTACTAAGCTCGTCACTTGTGACATCATTTCAGATAACCACTTCTCTGCATTTTTCTTGAACCCATTGAATATCTTCTTCGTGTCTTCATCCCACTGGGTATGACGTCTGCGTTCTTCCCAATACAGCACTGAACACAACAGTACATTCTGTTTCTTGCCAACCTCCTGGTAGACGTTCCATAGTTGGCTCATATTAGATTTCACCTCGATCACGTTCTGTTCTGATTCCATTAGTTTTTTCTGTGTATCCATTAATCTG
Organism: Amblyraja radiata; assembly: GCF_010909765.2. NCBI lineage: Eukaryota > Metazoa > Chordata > Chondrichthyes > Rajiformes > Rajidae > Amblyraja > Amblyraja radiata. The sequence goes on from NW_022630374.1 coordinate 11,237, forward strand.
GTCACCTGCAACCATAATTCATTTCTCTCTTTCTCGGTTTCTCTCAAACAGGCAGCATGTGAAATATCTGTTTCTTCAAGTTGTCTGGGTCTTTCTTCACCACCACGTGGTTCTTCTGACATCGCTCTGCCTTCATCTTCTTCTAAATTCATGATTTTAAAGAGGTTGTGGCAGATTGCCAAGTCTTTAAATTAGTCGAACAAGTCTCTACCAGTAGCTGTGGCTTTGTTTTTTAATCAGCAATTTCTTCCAAAATTAAAACATGCCGATAATGCAGAGAAGATCTCTCTAACACCAGGTGCAAAATGTAGCTCTAATTAAATAGAATGCACCTATCAGGAGCAACAACACACTCCAAGGTCGCAAGTACACAAAAATGTTGGAGAAACTCAACGGGTGCAGCAGCATCTATGGAGCGAAGGAAATAGGTGACGTTTCGGGCCGAACCCCTCCTCACCTCCGTTATCCTGACCGCGGTCTACATCCCACCCCAGGCAGACGTCCGCCTGGCACTGGAGGTGCTGCACGCCGTGGTCAACAGACACCAGACGTCTTACCCCGAGGCATTTACCACCATTGCTGGGGACTTCAATGCGAACCTCAAGATAAAACTCCCCAACTTCCTTTGTACTCACAAATCCAGTGATACGTCTTGATGCGGTAGATAGACGTCTAGGCTCTTCTGACCGAGATCTAGTTCATCCTGGAACCACTTTGGTCTGGCTAAAACCTCTCCGAGAATTTTAGACAACCTTTTGTCTTAAGGGCAAGACTGCTTTATCAAAGGGAGCTGAGGGAATGCTCTGTGTTCTGTTTCACAGAGACATGGCTCACCCCCAGCTCCCCAGACTCAGCGGTCCAGCCTGAATGGTTCTCCATCCACCGTATGGATCAAGGTCGGTCTGCTTTACCCAGACACGCTGGAGAAAACAACTTCTGAGCTCTGTTACAGAAGTATTTTAATTAAAACCGTGGTTTGAATTCAAAGAGTAATAATCGATTTGTACTCACAAATCCAGTTATACGTCTCGATGCTGTAGATAGACGTCTAGGCTCTTCTAGTTTAAATCTTTTTATTTGAATTTTGAATTTAACAGCAATTTGCATACATACAATGATAACAGACAGTGATAATCAGGACATAATTGTACAACAGTATGTAAACGACCCTCAAAACCCTTACCCTTACCCTTACCCACCCTCGTCACCCGGGAACAAACAACACTCACATACGTACACATCCACACAAATACGATTTAAAAAAAAAATCTAGGTCCTCCTAGAACCACTTTCGTCTGGCTAAAACCTCTCCAAGAATTTTAGACAATCTTTTGTCTTAAGGGCAAGACTGCTTTATCAAAGGGAGCTGAGGGAATGCTCTGTGTTCTGTTTCACACAGACATGGTTCACCCCCAGCTCCCCAGACTCAACGGTCCAGCCTGAAGGGTTCTCCATCCACCATATGGACCGTACCCTGGTATCTGGGAAAGGGAGAGGAGGGGGCATCTGCCCCATGGTCAACTCTGCGTGGTGCTCAGACGTGGCAGTCCTGTCCTGCTCTCCACACCTGGAACATCTGGCGGTGAAGTGCCGTCCCTTCTACCTCCCAAGATAATTCACCTCCATTATCCTGACCACGGTCTACATCCCACCCCAGGCAGACGTCCGTCTGGCACTGGAGGAGCTGCACGCTGTGGTCAACAGACACCAGAGGTCTTACCCCGAGGCTTTTACCACTATTGCTGGGGACTTCAATAAGGCGAACCTCAAGAAATCACTCCCCAACTTCCACCAACATGTCTCCTGCTGCACCAGAGCACCAAACATCCTCGACCACTGCTACACCACCATCAAGAATGCCTATCGCTCTATCCCTCGCCCTCACTTCGGTAAATCTGACCATACCGCGGTGCTGCTTCTTCCTGCCTACAGGCAGCAATTATAGAGCGCACCCCCAGAGGAGGGGACAGTACAGAGCTGGTTGGGGGGGGGGGGGGGGGGGGGGGACGGGACAGAAGAACAACTCCAGGACTGTTTGGAGTCTGTAGACTTGGCAATGTTCAAGTACTCGGCAACGGACTTGAACGAATATGCCACAGTCGTTACAGACTTTGTAAAGAAATGTGTGGAGGACTGCATCCCTACAAAAACCTTCCGAGTGTTTCCCAATCAGAGACCTTGGATGAACTTTGAGATCCGCACTCTTCTGAAGCCCAGACACAGGGCATTCACTTCCGATGATACAGTGGCCTACATGAAGTCCAGATACGACCTTGGTAAGGCCTTCAAAAAGGCCAAAAGGGACTTCTGCTCCAAACTGGAGGATGAGACAGATGTTCGGCAGCTGTGGCTGGGCCTGAATGCAATCACCTCCTACAAGGCGAAACCAGGAGGCAGCTCGAATGTCGGCGAAACATCACTCCCTGACGAGCTCAATGCGTTTTACGCACACTTTAACAGGGAGAATACTGATGTGCCTTCCCGATCCCCCATTCGCTGTGATGGCATTTCAGTCTCAGTCACAGAGGCCAATGTCAGGAAATCCTTCAGAGGGGTGAACCCCCGAAAAGCACCTGGTCCTGATGGTATACCCGGTCGGATTCTAAAAACCTGTGCGGACCAACTGGCTGGAGTTTTTACGGACATTTTCAACCTCTCACTTCTGAGGTCTGAGGTTCCCACCTGCTTTAAAAGGGCATCAATTATACCGGTGCCCAAGAAGAGTAAGGTGACGTGTCGAGCGCATGCTGACTGGTTGCATCGTGGCTTGGTTCGGCAATTTGAGCGCCCTGAAGAGGAAAAGACTACAAAAAGTAGTAAACACTGCCCAGTCCATCATCGGCTCTGACCTTCCTTCCATCGAGGGGATTTATCGCAGTCGCTGCCTCAAAAAGGCTGGCAGTATCATCAAAGACCCACACCATCCTGGCCACACACTCATCTACCTGCTACCTTCAGGTAGAAGGTGCAGGAGCCTGAAGACTGCAACAACCAGGTTCAGGAATAGCTACTACCCCACAGCCATCAGGCTATTAGACCTGGCTCGGACAAAACTCTGATTATTAACAACCACTTTCTGTTATTTGCACTTTATCAGTTTATTTATTCATGTGTGTATATATTTATATCATGGTATATGGACACACTGATCTGTTCTGCAGTCAATGTCTACTATTTTCTGTGTGCTTAAGCAAAGCAAGAATTACATTGTCCTATACAGGGACACATGACAATAAACTCACTTGAACTTGAACTTGAACTTGTCCTCTTCTCTGGGACTGTATTTCTTCTTCAGTTCCCTGACTGGAACCAGTCCTCTGGCTCCGCCTCTCCGAGGTCTTAGCCTGGTTGTCCTTCTCTGGCTGTCCCTCTCCGAGGTCTTGGCCTTCTTCGCTTCGATTCATTCTTCTGTCCCTCTCTCTGGGACTGGTATTTATTCCCCGCTGGAGGTATCCTTCTACTTAATGTAGCAGTAGGTTATCATATCTTTCAGGTAATTAGCACCCTAGCCGCTATTTGGATGAGAATGCTTGAAGGGGGTGTCTTCTAAACACATGCAAGCCAACTCACAGAGACCTTCAGAGCTTCTTCTCAGATATGACTTCAAAACACAATCTTTTGATGAATAAAGGCTTTATTGTTGATGGAAAACAGTGAAATACATCCTTCTTCCGAATCGTTACTGTAATCTTCTTCGAACTCCAGCTTATTATTTATACATTAATAAACTCCTCGTGTCTCGGTAACACTGGCAAGATCTCCTTTAGATCTCCCATGGACGCGGCATGGCCCGCATGATCTTACACATTCTTACATGTTCTTACGTGTGGCTCTTACATGTTCTTACATGATCCTACATGGGAGAAGGGTTAACGTTCCCCATGGTCTCCAAACTAATCTAAAAACTAAACTTCTGCGCAAGCAGCTAAGCTCCGAACACTCCCAAAACACGTCATAAATCCCACCCACAATATAACAAGCAGTCTAAAATGGAAACATTTTTGGAATATCGGAAGGTAACCCTGAACTAAATGTGTTTCAGAAGAATTTACTCAATTACGGGCTAATAATGGGAAAAAAGCTCATACTTAAATTCTGGAAAAATGCGCCCACACCAACAATAAAAATGTGGATATCAAATATGTTTGAAACACTACATCTGGAAGAGATGAGATTCCTCTTAGCAGGTAAAGCAGACCAATTCCAAAAGACGTGGTCTACGTTTTTGGAACTATTACAAGCATGAGGTGCAATAGTAATCTAAAAAACAAATAAATAAATAAATAAATAAATGGTATCAGGATCTGGCAACAAACAACAAAAACAGACTTGGAGGAGTTTAATGTTATAATAGAGCGATTGTTTCTCCTTTCCTTTTCCTTCTTTTCTAGGGTCTACTTTCTTTCTTTACTTCCTTCTCTAACTTCTTTTCTAAGGGGCTTTCTTTTCTCAACACTCTCCAGCACCTTCACGACTCTTGCGCACTTTCCTTACTTCCTTTACTTCTATCTTTTTCTTAAAGCTCAAAAAATGAAGCGGTGCAAAAAACGTATTAAGACATATGTGTTGTGTATTATTGTAACTTACCGTACTTCTAATAAAAAAAAATAAAATAAAAAAAACATTTGAGACCAGTAGCCAATGTCACTGAGATAGTTTAGTTTAGTTTAGAGATACACCGTGGAAACAGGCTGATCAGCCCACCAAGTCCGTGCTGACCAGTGACTATCTGTACACTAGTTCTATCCTACACACTATGAACAATTGTACAGAAGCCAATTAACCTATAAACCTGTACGGCTTTGGAGTGTGGGAGGAAACCAGAGCACCCAGAGAAAACCCACGCCGCCACAGGGAGAACGTACAAACTCCATACAGATAGCACCTGTACTCTGGATCTAAAGGGGCTGTCCCACTTGGGCGACCTAATTGGCGAATTTAGAAGAGTTTAGGAGAGTTTGAACAAATGTCATGTTGAAGACCTCCTTCGACTATGTAGAAGACCTCCTTCGACCTCCTTTAACTATGTTGAAGACTAGCTTCGACTAGCTATGACTAACTTCAGGAAAATTGGACACCAAATAGTGGAGAGTGAAGACGACCTCCTTCGATCTCCTTCGACCTCCCTTCGACTACGATGAAGACTATCTACGACTACCTTAGACTACCCTCGATTACCTACGACTAACCTACGATTACCTTGACATAGTATGACCTACTACGACCTACTACGACTAAACTTACGAGTAAAAAAAGTATCGATTTTTCCATGCCGACCTTTTTTACTCGCGAGCATTTTCAACGTTGAAAAATACACCGCGACCTAGCTGAGGCCTCGAGTACACGGGGACTACTCTCGTGCATGAAGGAGAGTTACAAAGACCCCCTTCGACCTCGTGTCGACCATGCTGTGAGTATGAGTCGAGGGCAAACTTGCCAGAACTTGCGGATTATGGCGTCCAAGTGGGACAGCCCCTTAACACAGGTCTGTGGCAGTGTAAGGCAGCAACTCTACCGCTGCTCCACTGCGCAGCCCCCTGTTGGTTCCTTTCTTATATAATCACATTTAATAATGAATTGGAAGCAAATATATACGTGAGATGATCAGTACGTTTACAGATGATATCAAAATTGATACGATGGACTGAAGAATGTTGTCTACAATTTAAAATGGAGCCTAGATGAATTGGGAAAGTGGGCAAAGATTGGGCGGTGAAATTTATCTCAGACAAGTACGGAGTGACGTATTTCAGAAAGTTAAACTAGGCCACGGCATACACAGTTAATGGCAGAAGAGGATCACTGTTTTATCTGAATACCCATGGGGCTGGATATGTTCACCCTGGTTTAACACCCTAGCATAATTGAGACTGCATCAATGCAGAGCCATCTCTGAACACAGATCTGCAGTGTCTGCCAACATCAGGGTTATAACATCCTATACACGAGTTTGCATTTGAGAGTCCTATTAAATAATCTAGTTGACACTTAATTAGTGGAATTGAATGGCCCCATTGCTGAAAGATAAATGGACAATATATTTGCCTTCGATAGAATCAGGTTACATATTGTTCTGGGCACATTTATTACTTTATTTTCATTGCTTGGAGGTCATTTGAGCTTTATGCTGCAAAATCATGAAAATGCTATAAATGTTATTTGTTCGAAGCATCCTTCCTCAATCTGATTTTGAAGTCTGAAAGGATGCATTGTTGGCGCTGGGGGTTGCCAGTAATGCATGTATTGTTCTTCCAAAGGGAGCATAAGTAAGTGCAAGAAAGGCAATGGAGACAATGGGGGGGGGGGTTGCGATCAGGTTTAGTTTACTTTAGTTTAGATATACAGCATGGAAGTAAGGCCTTTGGCCCACCTGGTCTGCACTGACCAGTGATTGCACTTGTTTGTGGAAACAGGCCCTCCTGCCCACTGAGCAGTGATCACCCTGTACACTGGCACTATCTATCCTAGGGGCTCATGTTATCGACCTCCCCGTGGTGAGCACTGTCAACTGACCCCAGTCAGGCTAACAACTACAAACAGAAACAGCAGCAGCAGCACCACAGCTTGGCGCCAACATGGAGCATGAGCCCTATTTAGGGCAGGCACCTGCGGATGTCGAACAGGATGGCATCACCCTGCTGCAGACTTCTGCTGCCTCAAAGGCAAGAAGAAGAAGTTCAGCACAGCCAATGTGGGCCAAAGGGCCTGTTCCTGTGATGTACTTTTCTGTATTCTATGATTAAGAGTGGTTTCCAGAATAGTACGATCAGAGCAATTATAGAAACATAGAAATTAGGTGCAGGAGTAGGCCATTCGGCCCTTCGAGCCTGCACCGCCATTCAATATGATCATGGCTGATCATCCAACTCAGTATCCCGTACCTGCCTTCTCTCCATACCCTCTGATACCCTTAGCCACAAGGGCCACATCTAACTCCCTCTTAAATATAGCCAATGAACTGGCCTCAACTACCTTCTGCGGGAGAGAATTCCACAGATTCACCACTCTCTGTGTGAAAAAAGTTTTCCTCATCTCGGTCCTAAAAGATTTCCCCTTTATCCTTAAACTGTGACCCCTTGTTCTGGACTTCCCCAACATCGGGAACAATCTTCCTGCATCTAGCCTGTCCAACCCCTTAAGAATTTTGTACGTTTCTATAAGATCCCCCCTCAATCTTCTAAATTCTAGCGAGTACAAACCGAGTCTATCCAGTCTTTCTTCATATGAAAGTCCTGACATCCCAGGAATCAGTCTGGTGAACCTTCCCTGTACTCCCTCTATGGCAAGAATGTCTTTCCTCAGATTAGGAGACCAAAACTGTACGCAATACTCCAGGTGTGGTCTCACCAAGACCCTGTACAACTGCAGTAGAACCTCCCTGCTCCTATACTCAAATCCTTTTGAGTATAGGCGGTGGTGAAGACGCGGTGAACAATACACGGAGGGCCGGGCCGGGCCGGGGGTTGCAGCAACGTTTACAAACCTCGGTCACAGCTCACGCCCGGACCCAGGCATAATTTCCCGCCGCTGGACCTCTCCTTCCCTCCCTCCCTCCCTTCTTCTCTCTCTCCCTCCCTCCCTCCCTCTCTCTCCCTCCCTCCCTTCTCTCCCTCCCTTCCCTCCCTTCCCTCCCTCCCTCCCTTCCTCCTTCTCTCCCTCCCTCCCTTCTCTCCCTACCTCCATCCCTCCCTCCCTTCTTCTCTCCCTCCCCTCCCTTCCATTCCCTCCCTTCCATTCCCTCCCTTCCCCTCCCCCTCCCTCCCTCCCTCGCTCCTTCCCTCCCTCCCTTCCCTCCTCTTCCCTCCCTCCCTTCCCTCCCTCTCTCCTCCCTCTTCTCTCCCCTCCCTCCCTTCTCTCCCTCCTCCCTCCCTTCTCTCCCTCCCTCCTCTCCTTCCTCCCTTCTCTCCCTCCCTCCCTTCTCTCCCTCCCTCCCTCCCTCCCTCCCTCCCTCCCTCCCTCCCTCCCTCCCTTCCCTCCCTTCCATCCCTCCCTCCAATCCTTCCCCTCCCTCTCTCGCTCCCTTCCCTCCCCTCCCTTCTCTCCTTCTCCCCTCAGACTCCGCCAAACAAACACACACACACAGCATGTCCGGCAGATTCTTCCTCTCTCTTTTCCCTTCTCTTCGCTCCCTTTGCCGAAACCCTCCCTCAGACTGATAGGGGGGACTGATAGGGCAGTCTGAAGAAGGGTTTCAGCCCGAAGCGTTACCTATTTCCTTCGCTCCATAGATGCTGCTGCACCCGCCGAGTTTCTCCAGCATTTTTGTGAATCCCTAGACCTAGTACAGTGAGCGTCCACCGAGGGTCACCCGGAGACGTGACCGCGGAACCTCTCTGGGCGACCCTCGGTGGACGCTCACTGTACTAGGTCTAGGGATTCCTACTCTCCCGGGCAATATACCCTCCCTTTTTTCCAGGACCGAAAATGTCCGATTTCCGGAGCTTTTCGGTTTCCGGAATATCGGATGAAAGGTTGTGCACCTGTACTAATAATGAAACTCGACACAAAAAGCTGGAATAACTCAGCGGGTCAGGCAGCTCCAGGCAGGAAAGGAAGAGGCGACAAAACCCTTCTTTAGTCTAAGAGCCAGGGGAGAGGGAAACTAGACATATGAGGAATCTGTTCTGTATCTTTTCATACCTCTAGAATAAAGCAGTACAATGCATGTTGAAGTTCAAGCAACTGATGTGTGCTTGCTATGGTGCCAAAGTCTTGTATATTCAATGCACTACTGTTGGATGCTCCTCTTCACCTTTAACACTAACCTGCTCAGTGGGAGGGTGATGCCATTTGAAAGTGCCATCCATATATCTTGGCAGGGTTTCAGTGGCAATTGTTACCATTAAAGAAGTCTTATGGACTTTACAGGAATATTGAAGATGTATTTGCAAAGAGAGGACTTCCACTGGTTGAGCACATTTTTTTTGTCAGTCTCAAATTGCACCCGTCTGTAAATATTAGTCTAAATAAAGAAGTGATGGTATATGAAACAATACTTTTACATTCATATTAAAGGCAATAGAACTGCAGTGTCAATCAAATTTAAAACTACTGAAAAAAAAAAAATTTGCAGATTTTGGAAATGTGAAATGAACACCAAATGTTGGAAACACTCATCAGATCAGAACATCATGTGTGGAAAGATAAACCAATGTTACTATAACCGCAAGACAAGATATTTGGAAGTAACTATTCCTACAATGCCACAACTTTACTAAAATATCAAATTAACATTTTTCTCAAAGTAACATTTAACGCCTTTTATTAAAATCCCAATGTCAATATCTTAGAATTTAAATCGCAGCTTCATTACTTTCATATACAGAAAAGGACGCTTGTGTTTGAAAGTCCATTTTATAACGAGGTTGTCCCAAATGCATGAATATATAGAGGCCATTTGGCCCATCAATGCTATGCTGGCTGTGAGAGTAATACCTTCAACCCCATTCCTTAGTTATTTCCCTGTAACCTCGCTTCACACATGCACATTATTGCCCTTTGATTCTCCCTCCTCCACATACATGAATGGCAATTGCAAAAGCCAGTTACCTAAAGCACTAGCACGTCTTTGGGCTGTGGGTGTAAACCAGAGCATTCAGAGAAAAACCTACAGTCACACGGTGAATATGCAAGCGCCATACAGCATTTTAAAATATAATTTCATTGTAAAGCACTTCAGAATTATGTATTTTTATTTGTAATGGTGGAAAGTGGACAGCATTGTGAAAATAACAAGATATTGGTCAAAGAAATTGGACAGTACGGGCTCCAGGTATCTATCCAAATGCATGTGCATTGATATCTTCTGTTCCTCACTGTGGAACAATATGGAAGA
>NW_022630375.1:0-21046 GCF_010909765.2 Amblyraja radiata
GTAGGGCCGAGATGGCCTGTTTCCGTGCTGTAATTGTTATATGGTTATATGGTTAAATACGTCATTTAGATAACCCCACCATTACAGACAGATCTCATTCTGGTCCCTATTGGGAAGGCCATATAACCATATGACAATTACAGCACGGAAACAGGCCATCTCGGCCCTTCTAGTCCGTGACGAACACTTACTCTAACCTAGTCCCATCTACCTGCACTCAGACCATAGCCCTCCATTCCTTTCCCGTCCATATAACTATCCATTTATTTTTAAATGATAAAATTGAACCTGCCTCCACCACTTCCACTGGAAGAGTTGGGGGCACTGTCCTGTGCACGGCTGCCCAGCCAGCAGCTGTCTGTCTCTTCATCTTTTTTTTTTTTATTTAGTTAGTTAAGTGTTTTGTTTGGAGGTCTAGACTTTTTTTTATGTGGGGGGTGGGGGGGGGGAGGGGTGAGGGGGAACTACCTTTCAGGCCCCTGCCTGGTCGGAGAGGCTGGCTTTTCTCCGGGCTGCAGCTTCGACCCGTCCTCGCGGCCTACCAGCAGGCCTGAAGCGGCGTTTCCTGTCGGGGACCGCCCAGAACCTCGGCTTCGGCGGCGGCACAGCGCTGGAGCGCTATCGCGGAGCGGTCGATGCCTTGCCTGGGTCCCGCGCTGGAAGCTCCGGTGAGCTGAGACCGCCGGGTAAAACATCGCGGAGCTGCGGGACTGTGGAGCGGCCAGCTGCGGGTGGCGGCGCTGAACTTACACCGGGAGCCTGGGATCTCTCGATGAGATCGCCACTTGTGGAGCTCCAACCGGCGCGGCCATTGTTGGCTTCGGAAGCCGCGGCCTCCAGTACGGGAAGCGGCCGTTCCAGGGTTCCCAAGGCCGCAGGGAGGACTCTCCCGACGCCGGGAGCAACATCACCCGGCGAGAACGGCCAGGAACATCGGGCCTCCGTAGAGGCAACTGTGGAGGACTCAATAGGCACCGACTATGGGTGAACTGGGTTGGGGACTGGACTTTGTGCCTTCCCTCATGGGGGGAGCCATTGTGGGGGGATGTTCTATGTGTTTAAGACTCTCATTGGTGTTATGTCTGTATTCTTTTTTGTGTGCTGCAAAATGGCAAAAAGCATTTCACTTCACAACACCTGGGTGTATGTGAATGTGACTAATAAAATACCTTTGACCTTTAATACCTTTGAAGCTCATTCCACACAGCTACCACTCTCTGAATAAAGTTGCCCCTCATGTTACCCCTAAACTTTTGTCCCTTAATTCTCAAATCATGTCCTCTTGTTTGAATCTTCCCTACTCTCAATGGAAAAAGCTTATCCACGTAAACTCCGTCTATCCCTCTCATCATTTTAAAGATGATAGAGGTCTTATAGACTTGATAAAGTCCCCCCTTAACCTTCTGTGCTCCAAAGAATAAAGACCTATCTTGTTCAACCTTTCTCTGTAACCTAGGTGCTGAAACCCAGGCAACATTCTAGTAAATCTCCTCTGTACTCTCTCTATTTTGTTGACATAATTCCTATAATTTGGCTATATTCCATATTCCAGAATTGGCCTCACAAATGCCTTGTACAATTTTAATATTACACCCCAACTTCTATACTCAATGCTCTGATTTATAAAGGCCAGCACACCCAAACGCTTCTTTACCACCCTATCTACATGAGATTCCACCTTCAGGGAACTATGCACAGTTATTCCTAGATCCCTCTGTTCAACTGCATTTCTAAATTCGCTACCATTTACCATGTACGTCCTATTTTGATTTGTCCTGCCAAGATGTAGCACCTCACACTTATCAGCATTAAACTCCGTCTGCATCTTTCAGCCCACTCTTCCAAAATGGCCTAAATCTCTCTGTAGACTTTGAAAATCTACTTCATTATCCACAACACCACCTATCTTAGTATCATCTGCACACTTACTAATCCAATTTACCACACCATCATCCAGATCATTGATGTATATGACAACAACAGTGGACCCAACACAGATCCCTGAGGCAACCCCACTGGTCCAACCTGACAAACAGCCATCCACCATTACTCTCTGGCATCTCCCATTCAGCCCACTGTTGAATCCATCTTGCTACTCCACCATTAATACCCAGCAATTGAACCATCTTAACCATCCTTCCATGTGGAACCTTGTCAAATGCCTTACTGAAGTCCATATAGACAACATCCACTGCTTTACCCTCATCAATTTCCCTAGTAACCTCTTCAAAAAATTCAAGAAGATTAGTCAAACATGACCTTCCCGGCACAAATCCATGTTGACTGTTCCTAATCAGATACTGTTTATCCAGATGCTTATATATATTATCTCTAAGTATCCTTTCCATTAATTTGCCCACCACTGACGTCAAACTAACAGGTCTATAATTGCTAGGTTTACTCTTAGAACCCTTTTTAAACAATGGAACAACATGCGCAGTACGCCAATCCTCCGGCACTATTCCCGTTTCTAATGACATTTGAAATACTTCTGCCATAGTCCCTGCTATTTCTACACTAACTTCCTTCAATGTCCTAGGGAATATCCTGTCAGGACCTGGAGACTTATCCATTTTCATATTTTTCAAAAGTGTCAGTACTTCCTCTTCTTTGATCCTCATAGTTTCCACAGCTACTCTATTTGTTTCCCTTACCTCCCATAATTCAATATCCTTCTCCTTGGTGAATACCGAAGAAAATAAATTGTTCAATATCTCCCCCATCTCTTTTGGCTCTGCAGATAGCTGTCCACTGACTATCTAATGGACCAATTTTATCCCTCGTTATCCTTTTGCTATTAATATAGCTGTAGAAACCCTTGGATTTACTTTCACCTTACTTCCCAAAGCAACCTCATATCTTCTTTTAGCTTTTCTAATTTCTTCTTAAGATTCTTTTTACATTCTTTATACTCCTCAAGCACCTAATTTACTCCATGCTGCTTATAATTATTGTAGATCTCTCTCTTTTTTCCGAACCAAGTGTCCAATTTCCCTTGAAAACCATGGCTCTTTCCAATTTTTACTATTTCCTTTCAACCGAACAGGGATATAAAGATTCTGTACTCTTAAAATGTCTCCTTTAAATGTCCTCCATTTCTCTTCTACATCCTTCCCATAAAACAAAATGTCCCAATTCACTCCTTTTAAATCCTATCGCAACTCCTCAAAGTTAGCCTTTCTCCAATCAAAAATCTCAACCCTAGGTCCAGTTCTGACCCACTCCATAATTATATTGAAACTAATGGTATTGTGATCACTGGACCCGAACTGTTCCCCAACGCATACCTCCACCACCTGACCTGTCTCATTTCCTAACAGGAGGTCCAGCACCGCCCCTTCTCTAGTAGGCACCTCTATGTATTGCTGCAAAAAACTATCCTGCACACATTTTACAAACTCCAAACCATCCAGAATGTGTTTCCCAGTCTATGTGTGGAAAATTTAAATCTCCCACAATCTCCCACAAAAAGACCAGACACAATTCCATAGACACAAAAAACATTAAGGAACATTCCAAGAGCAAAAAGTGGTCTAAGAGTAAACAGTGAACATAAAAACATCCCCCCACGATGGTTCCCACTGTGAGGGAAGGCAGCAAAAGTCCAGTCCTGTCCCCTGTTCACCCATAGTCGGGCCTATTGAGGCCTCCACAGTCGCCGCTACGGCAGCCCGATGCTTCAGGCCCTCTCGCCGGATGATGAAGTTCTGGCGTCGGGCGAACACTCTCAGCGGCTTGGAGTGTCTGGAGCGGCCGTTTCCTCTCCAGAGACGGCGGCTCCCGAAGTCCACGGGCCGCGCTGGTCGGAGCTCCGACTCTGGCGATCTCGTCGTAAGATCCCAGGCTCCGCGGTGTTTAAAGTTCAGCGCCGCCCGCGGCTGGAGGCTCCACAGACCGCAGCTCCGCGATGTTGGAGTCGACGGTCACAGCACTCCGGAGTTTACCGCACGGCGACTCGGGTAAGGCATCGCCCGCTCCACGATGGTACCTCAGCGCTGCGCTGCCGCCGAAGCTGAAATCCTGGCCGGTCCCGGCAGGAAAACGCCGCTCCAGTCTACCCGTAGGCTGCGGTGAAGGGGCGAAAACTTGGCTGGAAGAAAAGTCGCATCTCCGACCAGGTAGGGACTGAGAAGAATAGTTTCCCCCCTTCCCCACCCCCCCCCCCCCCCCCCCAGCCCCCACATAAAAGGCTAAAAGACCTCCAACACAAACACTTTTAACTGACTAAATTATTTTTTTTTAAAGGGTGAAAAGACTAACAGCCGCTGGCAGGGCAGCCATACTCGACGGCGCCCCCTAGAGGCCACCTATCCAAACGTCACCTTAAACTATGCTGTCTAGTCTTTGACATTTCTATCCCTTTCTCTCTCTCCTCTCTCTCCCCATCTCTCTCAAGTCAAGTCAAGTTTATTCGTCACATACACATACGAGATGTGCAGTGAAATGAAAAGTGGCAATGCTCGTGGACTTTGTGCAAAAAGACAAACAAACAAACTATAAACAGAATGTAACAGAATCACATATTCTTTTCCATATCAAATATTGTGGGCGGAATGAAAAAGGGGAAAAAAACAGGCAATTTTTAAAAATGCAATAGATTGGTACAGTAAAGTTAGTCCCTGGTGAGATAGGAGTTTACAGTCCGAATGGCCTCTGGGAAGAAACTCCTTCACCTCTCCGTTCTCACAGCATGGCAACGGAAGCGTTTGCCTGACCGTAGCAGCTGGAACAGTCCGTTGCAGGGGTGGAAGGGGTCTCCCATGATTTTATTGGCTCTGGAGTTGCACCTCCTGATGTATAGTTCCTGCAGGGGGGTGAGTGAAGTTCCCATAGTACGTTCGGCCGAATGCACTACTCTCTGCAGAGCCTTCTTGTCCTGGGCAGAGCAATTCCCAAACCAGATTGTAATATTTCCGGACAAGATGGTTTCCACAGCCGCTGAGTAGAAGCACTGGAGGATCCTCGGAGACACTCTGAATTTCCTCAATTGCCTGAGGTGGTAAAGGCGCTGCCTTGCCTTACTCACAAGTGCTGCAGCGTGTGATGCCCATGTCATAGCCTCAGACGTGTGGACTCCCAGATATTTAAAACAGCTCATCCTATCCACAGTATCCCCATTTATCCTCAGTGGTGTGTACGTCCTCGGATGATGTGCCCTCCTAAAGTCCACGATCAGCTCCTTTGTTTTTTTGATGTTCAAGAGGAGGCTGTTGTCCTGACACCAGAGTGCTAGATCAGCCACCTCCTCCCGGTAGGCCTTCTCATCATTGTCTGAGATCAGGCCCACCACCACAGTGTCATCAGCAAATTGATTATTGAGTTAGAGCTGAACCTAGCCACACAGTCATGTGTGTACAGGGAGTACAATAGGGGGCTGAGGACGCAACCCTGGGGGGGATCCTGTGCTCAGGGTGAGGGACTTCGATGTATTCCCTCCCATCTTGACTACCTGGGGCCTGGCGGTGAGAAAATCTTCAGAAGAATGTGGGTCTCATGGTTCATCCAAAGCTTCTGGTTAGGAAACACTCGGAAGGTTTTTGTTGGGGTGCAGTCCTCCACACATTTCTTTATGAAGTCTGTAACGACTGTGGTGTATTCATTCAGGTCTGTTGCCGAGTCCCTGAACATTGCCCAGTCTACAGACTCAAGCACGGAAATCACTTTCAAAATATGGAAGGGACCGGGAGACACGGGGGACACAATTTTTTGGCGGCCGCGCGCGCATGCGCTCACTCCCACACACACGCGAGGCTTCGGAGGCTCAATCCAGCGCTAAATGCTGCTCAACTCTGCCTGTCTCGCCGGGTTAACCTACAGGCCTGCCTGGACTGACGGGATACCAGCGCTGTTTCTCCACACTGGCTGTAAACCTGGGCCATATTTCCCCCAACTCCAGGCAGGGCTGTAGGTTAACCTGGCGGGACAGGCAGAGTTGAGCTGGGTTTAGCACTGCTTCTCTGCGCTGGCTGTGGGCCTGGGGGCACCGCGCCCATCTGACTCGCGACCAAAGATGCTCCCAACATCTCTGGCCACCCCCGGGCATAAGGGGGGGGGGCACTTGGGTGGGGACAGGACAGCGCTGCGGATGAGGCGCAGGTCTGTGCCACGTCTCCCTCCTCCAATGATCGTGCTGAATCATCATGTCCCACCCCCATTGCCTGCTGACCGACGTCTCTCTCGTCCAATCGGCGCCCTCGATCAGCAGTCCCACCCCCCAGTCTCGCGGAAAGTGGAGATTTCACAGAGTTTTAAAATCCGGATTACAAAAAATGGGGGGGGGGGATCGTCCCCCACCTCCCAAAACACGGGGCAGGGATGTGTCCCCCCTGGCCCCCGCGGGATTTCCGCCGATGTACAGACGCCAAACAGTCCAGGAGTTGTTCCTCTGCTCCCCCCCCCAACCAGCTCTGTACAGTCCTCACTGTTTATCGGTGCCCGGTAAGAAATCCACACTCATGGTGAAATGCAACGTTATTACATTCAATACACAGGAACATTTCAACAGCCAGCTGCTTGCGTCTGGCTCTACTGACTAGTGTGCCCCAGCGAGAGAGAGAGAGAGAGAGAGAGAAAGTCTTTGTGTAGTACCGTAATACCATGTAAAGGGTGGCTTGCACATATGTTTGGTGAAGGCTATAAATGGCATGAATTAATAAGGGTTAATCTATACTCACCTCTGGGGGTGCGCTCTTCAATTGCTGCCTGTAGGCAGGAAGAAACAGCACCGGATTTACCGAAGTGAGGGCGAGGTATAGAGCGATAGGCATCCTTGATGGTCGTGTAGCAGTGGTCAAGGGTGTTTGTTCCTCTGGTGCAGCATGCGACATGTTGGTGGAAGTTAGGGAGCGATTTCTTAAGGTTGGCTTTGTTGAAATCTCCGGCTATGGTGGTAAATGCCTCGGGGTAAGACGTCTGGTGCTTGTTGACCACGGTGTGCAGCTCCTCCAGTGCCAGACGCCTGGGGTGGGGAAAAGGTGAATTCCCTCGGTAGGTAGAAGGGGCGACACTTCACCACCAGATGTTTGAGGTGTGGAGAGCAGGAGTTGGACAGGACTGCCACGTCTGAGCACCACGCAGAGTTGACCATGAGACCTCTCCCTTTCCCAGATGCCTGCGTACAGTCCATACGATGGATGGAGAACCCTTCAGGCTGGACCATTGAGGCTGGGGAGCTGGGGGTGAGCCATGTCTCTGTGAAACAGAACACAGAGCATTCCCTCAGCTCCCTGGAGCACTGGTGAGCTTACTAATCACAAAGGGACTGGCAGGCCAAGGAAGACCTCCACAGCTGATGACAGAAGAATTCTCTCTATAATAAAGAAACATCCCAAACACTGTCCGACCAATCAGAAACACTCTTCAGGAGTCAGGTATGGATTTGTCAATGACCACTGTCCGCAGAAGACTTCATGAACAGAAATACAGAGGCTACACGGCAAGATGCAAAGCATTGGTTAGCCACAAATATAGGACGGCCAGTTTACAGTTTGCCAAGAAGTACTTAAAGGAGCAACTACAGTTCTGGAAAAAGGTCTTGTGGACAAATGAGACACAGATTAGCTTGAGATGAGATGAGTGATGGCAAGTATGGAGGAGAGAAGGAACTGCCCAAGATCCAAAGCATACCACCTCATGTGTGAAACACGGTGGTGGGGGTGTTATGGCCTGGGCATGTATGGCTGCTGAAGGTACTGGCTCGCTTATCTTCATTGATGATACAACTGCTGATGGCAGCAGCATAATGAATTCTGAAGTGTATAGACGCATCCTTTCTGCTCAAGTTCAAACTATTGCCTCCAAACTCATTGGCTGGCGGTTCATTCTACAGCAAAACAATGATCGCAAACATCCTGCTAAAGCAACAAAGGAGTTTTTCAAAGTTAAAAAATGGTCAATTCTTGAGTGGCCAAGTCAATCACCCGATCTGAACCCAATTGAGCATGTCTTCTATATGCTGAAGAGAAAACTGAAGGGTACTAGCCCCCAAAACAAGCATAAGCTAAAGATGGCTGTAATACAGGCCTGGCAGAACATCACCAGAGAAGACACCCAGCAACTGGTGATGTCCATGAATCGCAGACTTCAAGCAGTCATTGCATGCAAAGGATATGCAACAAAATACTAAACATAACTACTTTCATTTACATTACATTGCTGTTTCCCAAACAATGTGGTGCCCTGAAATGGGAGGACTATGTGTAAACACTGCTATAATTTCTACATGGTGAAACCAAAATGTATAAAAATAGCCTTCAATAAAATCTGACAATGTGCACTTTAACCACATGTGATTTTTTTCTATTACAAATCTCAAATTGTAAAGTGGAGAGGAAAATAAATAAATGATGGGTCTTTGTCCCAAACATTATGGAGGGCACTGCACACTAATAGTCCCACCTGCCTGCGTTTGGCCCATATCCCTCCAAACCTGTCCTATCCGTGTACCTATCCAAAAGTCACATTAAACTATGCCGTCTGGTCTTTGACATTTCCATCCCTTTCTCTCTCTCCTCTCCCCCCCCCCCCTTTTCCCTTCTCTCTCTCCCCTTTCTCTCCCTTCCCTATCCTTCTTCCCCATCCCCCTCCCCTCTCTCCCCCTCACTCTCCATCTCTTCTCTCTCTTTCTTCTCTCTCTCATCTCTCTTTCTCCGTTCCCTCGCTCCCTATCTTTCACTTTTCTTCTGCCTCTCTGTTCCCCCTCTCTCACCCACCCACATTTCTCTCCCCATCTCTTTCCCCCCTCTATCCCCTCCATCTCTCTTCCCCTTTGTCCCAGCCCTCTCTTTTCTCCTCTCCCCCCTCTCTCTTACCCTCTCTCTATCTCCTCCTCTCTCTCTAATCCAAACTTCCCCTCTCTCTCCATGGAGCACTGGTGAGCTTACTAATGCTGGAATGCTGGAGAAACTCAGAGGGTGAGGCAGCATCTATGGAGCGAAGGAAATAGGCGACGTTTCGATTCAAGACCCTTCTCTCTCTCCCTCTCCCTCTTTTCCTTTCTCTCTTTCCCCACCCTTTCTTTCTCACTCCTTTCTCTCCCCACTCTATCCCCCTCTCTCTCCTCGCTCTCTCCTCTCTCCCACCACCTCTCACCCCCCTATCTCTCCCTCTCTCTCTCCCCCATTTCTCTCTCTCTTTCTCTCTGCACAGGTTAGATGACATCAGAATGAATGAGTGAGCTGCAGATTATGTTTCGAGTCTTCAGTCAGGATCGATCTGTGACGTTTCTGTCTTTCCAACAATCTTCTAACTATTGGGGGTTTGAGAATGATTGGCGCGGGCCTTTCCCCCTTCTAGGAATTCGGTAAGTTTAATAAACCCTCACCTCTCCCCAAATAGATGGTGTTGGAGGAAGGGGTGGGGAGAGGGGGCCAGAGGGGGGGGGGGGAGGAGGGGTGTTATAGAGGCGGGAAAAGGGATGTATGGGCCAAAGTGGAGGGGTTGACAGAGACGGGGAGAGGAGTGTAAAGTCCAGTGGGGAAGTGAGGGAGGAAGAAAGAGGGTGGGAGGGAGAGGGAGTGGAATGGAAGGAGGGAGAGAGTGATAGAGGGAGAGAGAGAGAGGGAGAGAGAGAGCGAGAGAGAGAGAGAGAGAGAGGGAGAGAGAGCGAGAGAGCCTGCATTTATCTATCCATCCACCCTCTTGCTCCTCTCCCTTTAGAAAGAGGGGAGAGAGTGGAAAAAGAGAGAGGGAGATCGAGAGAGATCCTCTTTAACCTTGCTTTCACCCTCTTTTTCCACCCTATCTCGCACTCCTGGAGAGAGGGGGGAGAGAGGGAGACCATCCTCTCCTCCCTTCTCTCCCTCCCCCTCTCTCTCCCCCAATCTATCTCCCCTCAGTCACCCCTCTCTCTTCCCTTTCTCTCCCCCTCTCTCTCTCCCTCTCCTTCTGGGAGGGGGGAAAGAGGTGGGAGAGAGAGAGACAGATAGAGAGCCCATCCCATTCCCAGGGTAATGCTACATCTTCTCTCTCCCATCCACGGCGGAGGGTTAGTTTCGGGTTGAATATGCTCGCAATGATCGTGGCGATTTTGTCCGCCTTGGTCCATGGTTTTGACATTACTGCTTCCATTGTCTTTGTCTCGGTTTACCGCCACTGGGTGAGTGGGGAAACAGGGCTAGTACTGGGTTAGGGACGAATGGCCTGTCACCACACCCCCCCACTCCCCCCCCACAATGTGGAGCTCCCTCCTCTACTCCTCTCCTCCACTCCTGCTGTGCGGCCTCTCTCCTATACCCCTCCTCTACCGCAGTGCAATAATGCCGAACTCCCTTCCTTCCCTCCCTCTCCCTTTCTCCCCTCACCTCCCGCAGTGAGACGCACCCACTTCTCCCCCTCCCCCCACTTCAGCGATGCCCCCTCCTCCCTCTCCCCCTCCCCTTCAACTCCCCCCCTGTGCTGTGCTGTGCTGTGTAGCCCTCCCTCCCTCCCTCCCTCCCTCCCTCC
The DNA here is from genome assembly GCF_010909765.2 of Amblyraja radiata. Lineage (NCBI taxonomy): Eukaryota > Metazoa > Chordata > Chondrichthyes > Rajiformes > Rajidae > Amblyraja > Amblyraja radiata. The sequence goes on from NW_022630375.1 coordinate 10,444, forward strand.
CTCCCTCCCTCCCTCCCCTCCAAGCAATAAGATAGTCCACTCGACGAAAAACACATAGTAGGGTCATGGGTAATCCTCGGCATCATTTCCATAACCGGCTTCCGTCTCCGCACTCGTTGCTTTGCTTTGGCCATGGCATCCACATCTAATGTGCCGTTATCAGATATTCAGCTTTAAAAAGATCAATAAATCACAATAAAAAGGGAAAAGATCCCTATGTCCCTTCCACAGCGTGTGGGGAGTCTGGCCCGGTTCAGCATGGCTGCGACACCAGGGTGAAGTTGTGGGGAGGTTTACAATGTTTTTTTAATTTTATGTTGTCCCTTGTCTAGTCCAAAATAAAGTTTATCATTTGAATTAAAAATCTGGAGAAATATATATGTGTGTGTTATATGATTATATACATCTATATCACATTCATATATGTGTGTGTGTGTAACACAATCTAATCAGTTGTATGCTCGCTGCATAAAACCATCCTTAAGTTATACATCATTTTTTAACCTAGCTCAAAACAATTTTATTTTGTTAAATACTTCAGAGAGTGGTAGCGGTGTGGAATGAGCTTCCAGTGGAAGTGGTGGCGGCAGGTTCGTTGGTATCATTTAAGAATAAATTGGATAGGCATATGGATGAGAAGGGAATGGAGGGTTATGGTTTGAGTGCAGGCAGGTGGGACTAAGGGAAAAAAAATTGTTCGGCGCGGACTTGTAGGGCCGAGATGGCCTGTTTCCGTGCTGTAATTGTTATATGGTTATATGGTTAAATACTTCATTTAGATAACCCCACCATTACAGACAGATCTCATTCTGGTCCCTATTGGGAAGACCATATAACCATATAACAATGACAGCACGGAAACAGGCCATCTCGGCCCTTCTAGTCCATGACGAACACTTACTCTAACCTAGTCCCATCTACCTGCATTCAGACCATAACCCTCCATTCCTTTCCCGTCCATATAACTATCCAATTTATTTTTAAATGATAAAATTGAACCTGCCTCCACCACTTCCACTGGAAGAGTTGGGGGCACTGTCCTGTGCACGGCTGCCCAGCCAGCAGCTGTCTGTCTCTTCATCTTTTTTTTTTTTATTTTAGTTAGTTAAGTGTTTTGTTTGGAGGTCTAGACTTTTTTTATGTGGGGGGTGGGGGGGGGGGAGGGGGAAACTACCTTTCAGGGCCCCTGCCTGGTCGGAGAGGCGGCTTTTCTCCGGGCTGCAGCTTCGACCCGTCCTCGCGGCCTACCAGCAGGCCTGAAGCGGCGTTTCCTGTCGGGGACCGCCCAGAACCTCGGCTTCGGCGGCGGCACAGCGCTGGAGCGCTATCGCGGAGCGGGCGATGCCTTGCCTGGGTCGCCGCGCTGGAGCTCCGGTGAGCTGAGACCGCCGGGTAAAACATCGCGGAGCTGCGGGACTGTGGAGCGGCCAGCTGCGGGTGGCGGCGCTGAACTTTACACCGGGAGCCTGGGATCTCTCGATGAGATCGCCACTTGTGGAGCTCCAACCGGCGCGGCCTTGTTGGCTTCGGAAGCCGCGGCCTCCAGTACGGAAGCGGCCGTTCCAGGGTTCCCAGGCCGCAGGGAGGACTCTCCCGACGCCGGAGCAACATCACCCGGCGAGAACGGCCAGGAACATCGGGCCTCCGTAGAGGCAACTGTGGAGGACTCAATAGGCCCGACTATGGGTGAACTGGGGTTGGGGACTGGACTTTGTGCCTTCCCTCATGGTGGGAGCCATTGTGGGGGGATGTTCTATGTGTTTAAGACTCTCATTGGTGTTATGTCTGTATTCTTTTTTTGTGTGCTGCAAAATGGCAAAAAGCATTTCACTTCACAACACCTGGGTGTATGTGAATGTGACTAATAAAATACCTTTGACCTTTGATACCTTTGAAGCTCATTCCACACAGCTACCACTCTCTGAATAAAGTTCCCCCTCATGTTACCCCTAAACTTTTGTCCCTTAATTCTCAAATCATGTCCTCTTGTTTGAATCTTCCCTACTCTCAATGGAAAAAGCTTATCCACGTCAACTCCGTCTATCCCTCTCATCATTTTAAAGATGATAGAGGTCTTTATAGACTTGATAAAGTCCCCCCTTAACCTTCTGTGCTCCAAAGAATAAAGACCTATCTTGTTCAACCTTTCTCTGTAACCTAGGTGCTGAAACCCAGGCAACATTCTAGTAAATCTCCTCTGTACTCTCTCTATTTTGTTGACATCATTACTATAATTTGGCTATATTCCATATTCCAGAATTGGCCTCACCAATGCCTTGTACAATTTTAATATTACATCCCAACTTCTATACTCAATGCTCTGATTTATAAAGGCCAGCACACCAAACGCTTTCTTTACCACCCTATCTACATGAGATTCCACCTTCAGGGAACTATGCACAGTTATTCCTAGATCCCTCTGTTCAACTGCATTTCTAAATTCGCTACCATTTACCATGTACGTCCTATTTTGATTTGTCCTGCCAAGATGTAGCACCTCACACTTATCAGCATTAAACTCCGTCTGCCATCTTTCAGCCCACTCTTCCAAATGGCCTAAATCTCTCTGTAGACTTTGAAAATCTACTTCATTATCCACAACACCACCTATCTTAGTATCATCTGCACACTTACTAATCCAATTTACCACACCATCATCCAGATCATTGATGTATATGACAAACAACAGTGGACCCAACACAGATCCCTGAGGCACCCCACTGGTCCAACCTGACAAACAGCCATCCACCATTACTCTCTGGCATCTCCCATTCAGCCACTGTTGAATCCATCTTGCTACTCCACCATTAATACCCAGCAATTGAACCATCTTAACCATCCTTCCATGTGGAACCTTGTCAAATGCCTTACTGAAGTCCATATAGACAACATCCACTGCTTTACCCTCATCAATTTCCCTAGTAACCTCTTCAAAAAATTCAAGAAGATTAGTCAAACATGACCTTCCCGGCACAAATCCATGTTGACTGTTCCTAATCAGATACTGTTTATCCAGATGCTTATATATATTATCTCTAAGTATCCTTTCCATTAATTTGCCCACCACTGACGTCAAACTAACAGGTCTATAATTGCTAGGTTTACTCTTAGAACCCTTTTTAAACAATGGAACAACATGCGCAGTACGCCAATCCTCCGGCACTATTCCCGTTTCTAATGACATTTGAAATACTTCTGCCATAGTCCCTGCTATTTCTACACTAACTTCCTTCAATGTCCTAGGGAATATCCTGTCAGGACCTGGAGACTTATCCATTTTCATATTTTTCAAAAGTGTCAGTACTTCCTCTTCTTTGATCCTCATAGTTTCCACAGCTACTCTATTTGTTTCCCTTACCTCCCATAATTCAATATCCTTCTCCTTGGTGAATACCGAAGAAAATAAATTGTTCAATATCTCCCCCATCTCTTTTGGCTCTGCAGATAGCTGTCCACTGACTATCTAATGGACCAATTTTATCCCTCGTTATCCTTTTGCTATTAATATAGCTGTAGAAACCCTTTGGATTTACTTTCACCTTACTTCCCAAAGCAACCTCATATCTTCTTTTAGCTTTTCTAATTTCTTTCTTAAGATTCTTTTTACATTCTTTATACTCCTCAAGCACCTAATTTACTCCATGCTGCTTATAATTATTGTAGATCTCTCTCTTTTTCCGAACCAAGTGTCCAATTTCCCTTGAAAACCATGGCTCTTTCCAATTTTTACTATTTCCTTTCAACCGAACAGGGATATAAAGATTCTGTACTCTTAAAATGTCTCCTTTAAATGTCCTCCATTTCTCTTCTACATCCTTCCCATAAAACAAAATGTCCCAATTCACTCCTTTTAAATCCTATCGCAACTCCTCAAAGTTAGCCTTTCTCCAATCAAAAATCTCAACCCTAGGTCCAGTTCTGACCCACTCCATAATTATATTGAAACTAATGGTATTGTGATCACTGGACCCGAACTGTTCCCCAACGCATACCTCCACCACCTGACCTGTCTCATTTCCTAACAGGAGGTCCAGCACCGCCCCTTCTCTAGTAGGCACCTCTATGTATTGCTGCAAAAACTATCCTGCACACATTTTACAAACTCCAAACCATCCAGAATGTGTTTCCCAGTCTATGTGTGGAAAATTTAAATCTCCCACAATCTCCCACAAAAAGACCAGACACAATTCCATAGACACAAAAAACATTAAGGAACATTCCAAGAGCAAAAAGTGGTCTAAGAGTAAACAGTGAACATAAAAACATCCCCCCACGATGGTTCCCACTGTGAGGGAAGGCAGCAAAAGTCCAGTCCTGTCCCCTGTTCACCCATAGTCGGGCCTATTGAGGCCTCCACAGTCGCCGCTACGGCAGCCCGATGCTTCAGGCCCTCTCGCCGGATGATGAAGTTCTGGCGTCGGGCGAACACTCTCAGCGGCTTGGAGTGTCTGGAGCGGCCGTTTCCTCTCCAGAGACGGCGGCTCCCGAAGTCCACGGGCCGCGCTGGTCGGAGCTCCGACTCTGGCGATCTCGTCGTAAGATCCCAGGCTCCGCGGTGTTTAAAGTTCAGCGCCGCCCGCGGCTGGAGGCTCCACAGACCGCAGCTCCGCGATGTTGGAGTCGACGGTCACAGCACTCCGGAGTTTACCGCACGGCGACTCGGGTAAGGCATCGCCCGCTCCACGATGGTACCTCAGCGCTGCGCTGCCGCCGAAGCTGAAATCCTGGCCGGTCCCGGCAGGAAAACGCCGCTCCAGTCTACCCGTAGGCTGCGGTGAAGGGGCGAAAACTTGGCTGGAAGAAAAGTCGCATCTCCGACCAGGTAAGGACTGAGAAGAATAGTTTCCCCCTTCCCCACCCCCCCCCCCCCCCCCCCCCCCCCCCCCCAGCCCCCACATAAAAGGCTAAAAGACCTCCAACACAAACACTTTTAACTGACTAAATTATTTTTTTTAAAGGGTGAAAAGACTAACAGCCGCTGGCAGGGCAGCCATACTCGACGGCGCCCCCTAGAGGCCACCTATCCAAACGTCACCTTAAACTATGCTGTCTAGTCTTTGACATTTCTATCCCTTTCTCTCTCTCCTCTCTCTCCCCATCTCTCTCAAGTCAAGTCAAGTTTATTCGTCACAAACACATACGAGATGTGCAGTGAAATGAAAAGTGGCAATGCTCGTGGACTTTGTGCAAAAAGACAAACAAACAAACTATAAACAGAATGTAACAGAATCACATATTCTTTCCATATCAAATATTGTGGGCGGAATGAAAAAGGGGAAAAAAACAGGCAATTTTTAAAAATGCAATAGATTGGTACAGTAAAGTTAGTCCCTGGTGAGATAGGAGTTTACAGTCCGAATGGCCTCTGGGAAGAAACTCCTTCACCTCTCCGTTCTCACAGCATGGCAACGGAAGCGTTTGCCTGACCGTAGCAGCTGGAACAGTCCGTTGCAGGGGTGGAAGGGGTCTCCCATGATTTTATTGGCTCTGGAGTTGCACCTCCTGATGTATAGTTCCTGCAGGGGGGTGAGTGAAGTTCCCATAGTACGTTCGGGCCGAATGCACTACTCTCTGCAGAGCCTTCTTGTCCTGGGCAGAGCAATTCCCAAACCAGATTGTAATATTTCCGGACAAGATTGTTTCCACCGCCGCTGAGTAGAAGCACTGGAGGATCCTCGGAGACACTCTGAATTTCCTCAATTGCCTGAGGTGGTAAAGGCGCTGCCTTGCCTTACTCACGAGTGCTGCGGCGTGTGATGCCCATGTCATAGCCTCAGACGTGTGGAATCCCAGATATTTAAAACAGCTCACCGTATCCACAGTATCCCCATTTATCCTCAGTGGTGTGTACGTCCTCGGATAATGTGCCCTCCTAAAGTCCACGATCAGCTCCTTAGTTTTTTTGATGTTCAAGAGGAGGCTGTTGTCCTGACACCAGAGTGCTAGATCAGCCACCTCCTCCGGGTAGGCCTTCTCGTCGTTGTCTGAGATCAGACCCACCACCACAGTGTCATCAGCAAACTTGATTATTGAGTTGGAGCTGAACCTAGCCACACAGTCATGTGTGTACAGGGAGTACAATAGCGGCTGAGAACGCAACCCTGGGGCGATCCTGTGCTCAGGGTGAGGGACTTCGATGTATTCCCTCCCATCTTGACTACCTGGGGCCTGGCGGTGAGAAAATCCAGGACCCAGGCCCACAGGGGGGTATTGAGCCCCAATTCCAGTAGCTCCCTCTCTTTCCCCTTCTTCTCCCCCTCCTTCTCTCCCTTCGCATCTCTTCTCTCTCTCATTCTCTTTATCTCCTTTTCCTATCTTTCTTCCCCATCCCTCTCCCCTCTCTCCCCCTCACTCTCCATCTCTTTTCTCTCTCTCCTCCCTCTTTCTCCGTTCCCTCACCCCATCTCTCTCTTCCCTTCCCCCTCTCCTCTCCCCCTCCCTCTGTCACTCCCATTTATCTCCCTCTTTCCCCCCTCTAGCCCCTCCATCTCTCTTCCCCTTTGTCCCACTCCTCTCTTTTCTCCTCTCCCCCCTCTCTCTCCCCTTTCTCTCTCACTCCTTACTCTCCCCACTCTCTCTCCCCACTCTCTCTCCTCGCTCTCTCCCACCACCTCTCACCCCCCTATCTCTCCCTCTCTCTCTCCCCCATTTCTCCCTCTCTTTCTCTCTGCACAGGTTAGATGACATCAGAATGGATGAGTGAGCTGCAGATTATGTTTCGAGTCTTCAGTCAGGATCGATCTGTGACGTTTCTGTCTTTCCAACAATCTTCTAACTATTGGGGGTTTGAGAATGATTGGCGCGGGCCTTTCCTCCTTCTTGGAATTCGGTAAGTTTAATAAACCCTCACCTGTCCCCAAATAGATGGTGTTGGAGGAAGGGTGGGGAGAGGGGGGCAGAGGGGGGGGGGGGGGTTATAGAGGCGGGAAAAGGGATGTAGGGGCCAAAGTGGAGGGGTTTACAGAGACGGGGAGAGGAGGGTAAAGTCCAGTGGGGAAGTGAGGGAGGAAGAAAGAGGGTGGGAGGGAGAGGGAGGGGAATGGAAGGAGGGAGTGAGTGATAGAGGAGAGAGAGAGAGAGAGAGGGAGAGCGTAGAGGGGAGACATGGTGAGAGTGCAAGATTAGAGGGAGGAAGGGCGCAGTAGTTTGGCCTAGTGGGGGGAGGGGCGGTGGTGATGAGTGTATGTGGGAGATAGGGGATGCTTAGAGGAGCCTGATGATAAATGGCTTGGAGCGAGTGGGGACTTTTGATAGTGTGGAGCCCAGATCGAGGTCGTCAAGATGTGGAGGGAAGAGGGAGGGATTGAGCCAGACGTGTGGTGTGTGAGGAGAGAGGAGGAGGTGGAGAGAAGGAGGTGGGAGGGTCTCCTAAATGCCCCCACCTGTCCTCCCTCTCATCTTCATCATTATGCTGCTCCCCCAGCCGACATCAGGTCCATTCTTCCTCCGACAGTGCTTAATGCACGCCCTCTCTGACCCCCCCTACCCCCCTTACTCCAGACTGTGCGGCTCCTCATTCGGACTCTCTGCTCTGCACAGGCTGCAGTGTCTGGACTCTCTGGTAGGCAGGCCTTCAGGCCTAGTCGACAGGTTTCTGGCATTCTGGCCACTCTCGAACCTTGTAGACAGACTTCAGGCTTCGTGGCCACCTTATCGGGTCCAAAAGAGGCTAGTGACCCTCCTGTGCCTAGTAGGAATCATGCAGGCCTTTCAGCCTCTTCGGGGGCTAGTTGGCAGGCTCCGGCATTTTTCAGGCCTAGTAAACAGGCTTCTTATCATTCTCGGGCCTAGTAGTTAAACTTCAGGTCCTTTAGCCCCTCAGGGTTAGTACAGAGGCTGCAGGCCCCTATTGGGCTTTGTGTACTGACGTGGCCTTTCAGGCTCTTTTGGGGCGAGTACAGAGGCAACAGCCCGTTTCTTAGGCATAGTAGGTAGGATTTCAGGCCTTTTACCTCCTTTGGGCAATTACTCGCTAGAATTTAGAAGATTGAGGGGTTGGACAGGCTAGATGCAGGAAGATTGTTCCCGATGTTGGGGAAGTCCAGAACAAGGGGTCACAGTTTAAGGATAAAGGGGAAATCTTTTAGGACTGAGATGAGAAAAACATTTTTCACACAGAGTAGTAAATCTCTGGAATTCTCTGCCACAGAATGTAGTTGAGGCCAGTTCATTGGCTATATTTAAGAGGGAGTTAGATGTGGCCCTTGTGACTAAAGGGATCAGGGGGTATGGAGAGAAGCCAGGTACAGGATACTGAGTTGGATGATCAGCCATGATCGTATTGAATGGCGGTGCAGGCTCGAAGGGCCGAATGGCCTACTCCTGCGCATATTTTCTATGTTTCTATGTTTCTAATGGACTGTCTCTGGCCCTTTTTGGGCCTGGCCCGGTTCAGCAAGGCTTCAGTTTGCTCCCAGGACTATTAGTCAGGCTTCAGGCCGTTCAGCCCCTCTCGGAGCCTGGATAGAGATTGTGGGCCACTTTCAGGCCTAATAATCAGGTTTCAGGCCTTCCGGACCCTCTTGGACCTAGTGGGCAGGCTTTAGGTTTCCTGGTCCCCTTCTTTAGTAAACTAAACTAAACCTAAATTTAACTCTCTCTCCATCTCTACCTCCTTCCCTCCCTCCCACTCTCACACCCTCCTTCCCAATGAACATTATTCCCTTTATCCTGTATCTATACATTGTGGATGGTTTGATTGGAATCATGTAGTCCGCTGACTGGATAGCACGTGACAAAAAAAGCTCTTCACTGTATGAGACAATAATCAGCGCTGCCAACTCTCAACTCAAGAGGGCATCGCTAAGTCTCCGCTCACGCCGGAAGTTGTCGCCGCTTCACTGACACACACTCTCTCACACACACTAGCACACACAAGGTTTAAAGGGATATGGGCCAAATGTGGATAAATGGGATTAGTTTAGAGAGTGCACCTTGATCTGCATGGACAAGTTGGGATCAGGGCCTGTTTCCATGCTGTAAGACTATGACACATTATAGAAAGGGTGCAATTGCTCTGGAGAGGATCCAGGGGCGATTTATGAAGTTTTTTTCATTTTGAAGAAAGATTTGATAAGTGGGATTGTGTTCTCTGCAGCAAAGACTTAGTTGAGGTGAATAATATTATGAGAATAGGACCTGTTTCGTTTAATAAAGAGAGTAAGAAGGAACTGCAGATGGTGGTTTTAACTGAAGATAGACATAAAAGCTGGAATAACTCAGCAGGACAGGCAGCATCTCTGGAGAGAAAGAATGGATGATGTTCCGAGTCGAGACCTTCAGACTGAAGAGGTTGAAAACCAGCCATAAAACATAATGACTGGACATGTGTGTTATCCAAATAAGGGCAGAAATCAGAATCATGTGTTCATCTTTATTGACATGACACCATAATAAATATATTACAGAAAAATTAATTTAACGGGGTGGCACGGTGGCGCAGCGGTAGAGTTGCTGCCTTGCAGCACCACAGACCCAGATTTGATCCTGACTACGGGTGCTGTCTGTACAGTATTTGTACATTCTCCTTATGACCACATGGTTTTTTCTGGATATTCCAATTTCTCCCACATCCGAAAGAAGTGCAGGTTTGTAAGTTAATTGGCTTCTCTAAATTGTCCCTGGCGTGTAGGATACAACTGGTGTATGGTAGATTGCTGGTCTGTGTGGACTTGGTGGGCCGAAGGGCCTGTACTGATTTGGGATGATCAGCCATGATTACATTGAATGGCGGTGCTGGCTCGAAGGGCCGAATGGCCTGCTCCTGCACCTATTGTCTATTGTCCATATACATGTTTTACATATATATCTTAATTGCATTGAACTATATACGATTGAATATGTGGCATGATTTTCAGCTTGTTTCAATAGTCCAAGGGTAAGGTTCATTGATTTATTTGTGCAGAATAGTGATGGAAGTCCAACTGTTGCCTTGATTCTCTGTTTCTTTCTCTCTCTCTCTATATATATATATATATATGCATAACAGCATGAATATAATCTGATTTCCTTACATGAATAAACTAAGGTCATGATACTAAGATAGGTGGGGTTGCGGGTAATGAAGTAGAGTTTCAAAGTCTACAGAGAGATTGATGCCAGTTGGAAGAGTGGGCTGAAAGATGGCAGATGGAGTTTAATGCTGATAAGTGTGAGGTGCTACATCTTGGCAGGACAAATCAAAATAGGACGTACATGGTAAATGGTAGGGAATTGAAGAATGTGGGTGAACAGAGGGATCTGGGAATAACTGTGCACAGTTCCCTGAAAGTGGAATCTCATGTAGATAGGGTGGTAAAGAAAGCTTTTGGTGTGCTGGCCTTGAACAAGTTAGGGCTTTATTCTTTGGAGCGCAGAAGGTTAAGGGGGGACGATAGAGGTTTTTAAAATGATGAGAGGGATAGACAGAGTTGACGTGGAAAAGCTTTTCCCACTGAGAGTAGGGAAGATTCAAACAAGGGGACATGACTTGAGAATTAAGGGACTGAAGTTTAGGGGTAACATGAGGGGGAACTTCTTTACTCAGAGAGTGGCAGCTGTGTGGAATGAGCTTCCAGTGAAGGTGGTGGAAGGCAGGTTCGTTTTTATCATTTAAAAATAAATT